>NC_091282.1:254766811-254934311 GCF_032444005.1 Ranitomeya imitator
CGCTGAACTTCACCCACAGGGAACATGTCAAAATGGGCCAGCATCTTTTCTCTGAAATCGTCAAGGGTATTAGGCTCACCTTCATACATTGGAAGCCATGGGCCACCCGGGGTATATGGCATCAGCACCGGCATGATGGGCGCCACTCCTTGCACCGCTGCGCTGCCGGACTCTCTATTGACACTCTGTCTTTCAGCTGCATTAGCGTTGCCGGGTGCTGCGGCGTCTCCGTGCTGCGACATACTGTGCCCCCTTAGTTAATCCGGACCCTTCCGGTCCTCCGCTTCCGTCGGGATAGTGTAGATTAGTTCCGCTGTGCAGCAGGATCGATTTTCCCCTTGCTCTGATGTCAGAGCGCTCAGCTTGGTGCCGCCCACAATGACACGCCCCCTGCTGCTCCCACCCACCGCGCTCTGTAATGGCGGATTCTGAAGTTTTTCAGTTAGACTGGGGCTCAGGTGATGGCGTAGCTCAATTAACAGTCTCGTGCCTAACGGTTATGAAGTGATTACCTCAGGGGATGGCGGCCATCTTTACTCCATTATAACCAATGGGGAAAAGTCACTTTCAATAGTTTTCAATGGGGAATGGATTTTTCTTTAATAAAGTCAATTTTCAAGATTTTTCATCCCAGTTTTCACAGTTTTGGGCTCCAATCACGGCACACAATACCCGGTATACGGGCTGGCTAGATCCTGTTCGTGACGCCAATTGTGACGCCCAGGAGACCGGGATACCCAGCACCGGACCAATGGAGTCTGTCTCTTGAGGGGGATGTCACGGGTGGCTTGACCCGGTGCTGTGGCCTCAGGCAATGCACAGTGTAAGGGGTATCATGAGGGGACAGGCACTTACTTGATCAGCAGCAGGTTCTCCCAGCGGTGACGATCCCGATCCTGGATAGATGGCTATTGTCCAAATGAAAGACTGAGGCACTGAAACGTTTAACCAGTTTACTTTAACATAAAAGGATTTACAACCAGTCCTGTCACCGGAGTCTGTATGGGAACTCTGAGTTACTTTGACCCTGCCGGGGTCTTCGCCTCTTATTGTGCGCAATTTCTGTGTGGCCCTGCTGCTGTATGTGAACTGGCTGCCGGCCCAATCTGTCCCCTCCGGGTCCTGGTTCGACGGGCAACCCGAGTCCTTTTATCGGTTTACCCCCTCTGGGAGTACCGCTGAACTCTGTGTCTGTTGCTGCGTCCGGCCCTAGTGAAGCTGATATCACCTCACGTTTTTCCGGTTGCTGTATTATATATAATGAATACAGCCACGGATCCGGTATCCGTCTTTGCGCCTGTTCTGGGTAGTGATTAATGCTACCCGGTTCTCACAATGTCCTTTTTCTCTATCCTTCTTCTCCTCAGGCCGGTGATTTAGGCCTGGTAACAGTCACAGGGCTGTTAGAGATTCAACTGTATGACCTCTCACTTTCAGCTCCTTGGCCCAACTGCCATTTCTTCTCTCAGACCAGAATGGATTAAGGGGAGTCTCTGGAGCTCCCCCTTCTGGCCGGAGGTGGTAGTGCAGTTTTGCTATCTTAATATTTGTGTTTAGTGTCAGTAACTATTTTTGTGGCAAATACCCCTAGGGGTGCCACATTCCCCCTTAGTTAAGAACAGTACTCCGGGACTGTGGGACGATAACATTTTGAAATAACAATTAATATGTACAGAGTCTTAAAAATGAAAAGTTACAAAAAACCACTCAAGGAAACAAAAATAGAGTTCTGTAAAAAGTCACTTCAAATAGCGTCCATTAATACAGTTCTACCCTTGAAGGTACTCAATAGAAAGTCTAAAGAAAGTTCAAAAAGAGCAAAAAGCAAAGTTCAAAAAGCAGTCTTTCCGGAGCTTTGATTTAGTGCCTCCGGGCTGATAACAAGTTCAAGAATATGCAAGAAGTTCATACAGACAAGTCTCTGTAGGTACTGGGCTTAAACGTTGCAGACTGATAACAATGACTATACTACATTTTCTGTTTAACTATATACGGCATAACATATATACAATTCACATTATGAGCTTTATAGTTGGTAATCTGCATACCTGGCCGGTAATTGACCCTGGGTACTACGCTGTGATCTACGTAATAGCGGTATCTCTTCATGTGGAGTACTACTGTCTACTGCGGATGTAGTATCTGCCCGCCCTGCTAAAGATAATTCCACGACTATGGAGTTGGCAAGTCCACTGTGAATCGGATTACTCTGACCAGGAATCTGTTCTTCCTGGCCTGGAACCTCCTGTAGTACGGGGTCAGCCTCCTCCTGTCTTGGGACTTCTGGTATTGGGTTCGGTGTTGGGTAAAAGGCCACCATGGGAACCACTACTCCACCATGGTATGTTAGTAGGGTTTTGGGAAAGTCTCCTATACAGGTGTGATACATTTCCTCTTCTTTTTCCTTTACTGGTTGAACCTGTATGGGTTGAATAACTTCTGGTTCTGGCTGGACAACGTCTGGCTCTTTCAATGCTTCCGGACATAATTTAAGATTGTCTCTTGACACTAGTACAGATGATAAGCCTCCGTTTTTGCTAATGAGAGACATTTTAGGATTATCCACTCTTGTTGGTAAAACTGTGTAGGGTACGGCTTCCCACTGATTGTCCAGTTTATTGGTTCGACGATTTCTCTTGAGCACTTGGTCACCCGGTCTTAATGGGGTCGCTAGAGCATTCTGGTTGAAAGTTCGCTCTTGTCTTTCTCTAGTTTGCTGAAGGCTTCTTTCCACACTCTCTTGCACTTGGCGATACTGCTTTTGCCGTATGATATCCCAATTGGAGTCTTGAACTTCTGCGTCTGGTTTCAGAATTCCCATTTCTAGATCGATTGGTAATTGGCCGGGTCTTGCACGCATAAGGTAAGCTGGGGTGCAGTTGGTGGAGCTCACCGGGACATGATTATACAGATCCACCAAGTCAGGCAATTTCTCTGGCCATTGATTCCTTTCTGTCTCAGGTAAAGTCTTTAGTAGGTCTATTACAATATGGTTCATCTTCTCGCATAAGCCGTTTGTTTGTGGATGATAGGCCGTCGTCCGGATCTTTTTGCAACCATACATATTACAGAATTCTCTGAAGATCTCTGATTCAAAGGCTGTACCTTGGTCGGTGAGAACCTGTTCCGGATATCCATGGGGTCTACAAAAGTACGTTTGGAACGCTTTGGCTGCTGTTTTTGCTGTCAGATCTTTTACGGGTACTACTACCAAGAAGCGTGAATAATG
The DNA here is from genome assembly GCF_032444005.1 of Ranitomeya imitator. Classification (NCBI taxonomy): domain Eukaryota; kingdom Metazoa; phylum Chordata; class Amphibia; order Anura; family Dendrobatidae; genus Ranitomeya; species Ranitomeya imitator. The sequence continues at coordinate 254,770,041 of NC_091282.1, forward strand.
GTCCACGATGGTCAAGGCATAGACATAGCCGGACCGGCTTGGTGTCAACTTCACATGGTCCATGACTACAAGTTCAAGTGGTTGTTTGGTGATTATGGGCTGCAGTGGTGCTCTTTGGTTCTTTTGATCGTTTCTTCTGAGGTTGCACGGGCCACAATTTCTGCACCACTGTTCGATTGATTTTCTCATCCCGACCCAATAAAATCTTTCTCTTAGAAGTACTTCTAACTTTTTCCAACCGAAGTGACCAGCACCATTATGGTAAGCTTCGAGGACCATCTTCACATCTTGTTTAGGCACAATAATCTGCCAAACCAATTCATGTGTTTTCGGATTGGTGTATCTTCTACAGAGCTTCCCTTGATACAGGAACATTTTGCCTCTCTCTTTCCAGAGTTGATGCGTCTCTTCTGGGGCATCCTCATCGGGATATGCACTTTGCTCAGTCAACAGTTCTTTCACCAACTTCACAGCCGGATTGCTGTCTTGGGTGTCAGCCCATCTATGGTGTGCTAACGGATTAAAATTCACCTCTTGTTGTTTCTGATAGGTACTTGACTGATGATGTTTTGCCTTGGGACGATGGAAGGCTGGTAGTTCAATTTCTTCAAGCTCCCCCGTTTCCTCTTCTACATCTCTCAAGTGTGGCATCCGGGATAGGGCATCGGCATTTCCATTCTTGCGACCTGCTCGATACTTGATTATGAAGTTGTAATTAGATAACCGGGCTATCCATCGCTGTTCTAACGCACCTAATTTGGCTGTGTCCAGGTGGGTCAACGGATTGTTGTCAGTATAGACAATAAATTCTGCAGCGGCCAGATAGTGTTTGAAACGCTCCGTCACAGCCCAAACTACTGCCAGTAGTTCCAATTTGAAGGAGCTGTAATTTTCTGAATTTCTTTCAGTAGGCCGGAGCTTTCTACTTGCAAAGGCGATGACTTTCTCCCGACCTTCTTGCTTTTGTGACAGCACCGCTCCTAGTCCCACATTACTGGCATCGGTGTAGAGGATGAAAGGTTTATGGTAATCTGGGTATGCCAGAACCTCTTCTCCGGTTAGTGCCTTCTTTAGTTGTTCAAAGGAGTCTTCCCTTTCGTCGTTCCACTGAAAAGGAGGGTTTCGGTTTGAAGGTTTCTTCGTCTGCCCTACCAAGGTGTCTTGCAAGGGTGCTGCCAACTTGGTAAATCCTTTTATAAATCTGCGATAGTAACCCACCAATCCCAGGAATTGTCTCACTTCTTTTGCGCTGGTAGGTCTTGGCCAATCCCTTATGGCGCTTATTTTCTCGGGATCTGGTGCTACTCCCTCCGAACTCACGATGTGTCCCAGGTACTGTACCTTTGGCTTGAGAAGGTGACATTTGGATGGCTTGACTTTCATGCCATACCTGGATAAGGCTTCGAACACTTCTGCCAGGTCTATTAAGTGTTGTTCGTAAGTCTTTGAGTAGACGATCACATCATCTAGGTACAGGAGGACGGTCTCGAAGTTCTTGTGTCCGAGGCAGCATTCCATCAGCCGCTGGAAGGTACCGGATGCGTTGCAGAGTCCGAACGGCATGCGATTAAATTCACATAGACCCATTGGTGTGGTGAATGCCGTCTTTTCCTTATCTCTCTCAGCCACAGGGACTTGCCAATACCCGCTTGTTAAGTCTAAGGTGGAAAAATAATTAGCAGATTTCAAAGCAGTTAAGGACTCTTCTATCCTAGGCAAGGGGTAGGCGTCTTTATGGGTGATGTTATTAATCTTCCGGTAGTCTACGCACATTCTCATGGTTCCGTCCTTTTTTTTGACAATCACTAGAGGGGCCGCCCAGGGGCTACAGCTGTCTCTTATTACCCCGGCCTGTTTCATTTCCCTCAGCATATCTTTTGCACATTGATAGTGAGCGGGCGGTATGGGTCTATATCTTTCTTTTATTGGGGGATGGTCACCTGTGGGGATTGTGTGTTCTACCCCTTCTATCCGTCCGAAGTCCAATGGGTGTTTACTGAAGACTTGCTCATATTCCGTCACTAGCCTATACACCCCTTGTTTTTGATGGGTAGGTGTTGAATTTATGCCCACGTGTAGCTGTTGGCACCAATCCTCCATTTCTCCATCTGAGCCATTGCCTTCCACCTGACAGGTTGGTTCTAAGGGCTCAATGGTTGTGATGTCATTGTTGTCAACAGTATATAGCTTTGCCATTGTAGCATACCTTGGCAAAGTGACCTCTTCCTCTCCACAGTTCAAAAGTCGTACCGGCACTCGTCCCCGGTGTACCTCGACTATCCCTCGTGCTGTGAGTATAGTGGGCCTGCTGTCGGTGTACACTGGTTCTATTAAGGCTTGATAATCTCGTCCCTTAGTACCAATGGCTGCTCTACACCATACCAGCATTTCTGTTTTTGGTGGGATTACAATAGACGTTGGATCACTTACCCTCACACTGCCGATTTCTCCACCTGCAACTTCTACCTGTTGCCTTAACATCAATACTTTTATTTCCCTCCGGAGAACTCTCTGCTGGCAGGATTGGGCAGTTTCAGCAATTTGCTGTAAGACAGAAATGACTTCGGAAAAGCAGTTCTCTAACACATTCATTCCTATCAATACAGTTGGTTCACAGTTCCGCCGGTAAACATCAACAACAATTATACCCTGTTTCTTCAGTTCTACTTTACCAATCTTTATGGTCATCTCCCTGAATCCTAGTTTCGGTACCAACTTACCATTACTGGCCCATATATCTAGTTCAACATCAGAGGGCCCTTTATCAATATCTGCATCAGCCCAGTACCTCTTATAAAGGATATACGGTATAGATGAAATCTGGGAACCTGTGTCCAGCAAAGCGTTGAGGGGAATTCCGTCCAGCACAATAGGGATAATGGGTCGTCCTCCGATGTACCTGTCGTGCCAGGGTGTTGGGCCTTGAAAGTTCATTCCTGCGAAGCGGCCCGCATTCCCAGGGGATTCCCGTTTAAATCACAATCTCGTGCAAAGTGGCCTGGCTGCTGGCAACGGCGGCAAATGGGCTGTCCATCCGGTTGGTAGCGGTCGCGGGGTCGTCCTCTCCATGTCGGGTATCTCCGGGGTCTCATCCATGGAACATCCTCTCTACAGTTTGCCAACTCCATCTTGTGTCCTCTCATCTCCTGCATGGTTTTAGCCATTGAAGCAACAACATCAGCTAAAGAGTCAAGCTTTTGTTGAAGAGCCTCATTAGTACTGGGCCCCAGGGGCTTAGCAATGGCCCCAGACATAGCTGATGTCACTGGCACTCCCTGTTGTTGAGGTGCCTCTGCCATGGGTTGCGCAGGATCCTGATCCCGAGGTGCCTCTGCCAGCTGGAGACGTATAGCACTCTCCTTTAATTGGGCAAATATCAATTCAGGGTTCTTAAAAACAAGCATGCTCACATGCCCCCGGTGAGAAGGGGTGTAGAGTCCCTCAATAAATTGATCTCTTAGCAGTTTATCCGCTCCGGTGTTAAAAATGGGTTCAGCCAGTGTAAGTGATTTAAGGGCTTCCTGCAGGTTTAAGGCAAAGTCTCTCACGCCCTCATTAGCTTTTTGTTTGCAATTAAAGAATCGTATTTTAGCTTTGCTGCTGGCCGTGGTTTCAAATGTAGCTTTTAATCCAGCAAATATGCGTTCAACAGTGCCTTTTAGATCAGCTGCCCATGCTGTGACTTCTCGCTTAGCATGGCCACTTAACTGCATCATCAGGAGACTAACACGCTGAACTTCACCCACAGGGAACATGTCAAAATGGGCCAGCATCTTTTCTCTGAAATCGTCAAGGGTATTAGGCTCACCTTCATACATTGGAAGCCATGGGCCACCCGGGGTATATGGCATCAGCACCGGCATGATGGGCGCCACTCCTTGCACCGCTGCGCTGCCGGACTCTCTATTGACACTCTGTCTTTCAGCTGCATTAGCGTTGCCGGGTGCTGCGGCGTCTCCGTGCTGCGACATACTGTGCCCCCTTAGTTAATCCGGACCCTTCCGGTCCTCCGATTCCGTCGGGATAGTGTAGATTAGTTCCGCTGTGCAGCAGGATCGATTTTCCCCTTGCTCTGATGTCAGAGCGCTCAGCTTGGTGCCGCCCACAATGACACGCCCCCTGCTGCTCCCACCCACCGCGCTCTGTAATGGCGGATTCTGAAGTTTTTCAGTTAGACTGGGGCTCAGGTGATGGCGTAGCTCAATTAACAGTCTCGTGCCTAACGGTTATGAAGTGATTACCTCAGGGGATGGCGGCCATCTTTACTCCATTATAACCAATGGGGAAAAGTCACTTTCAATAGTTTTCAATGGGGAATGGATTTTTCTTTAATAAAGTCAATTTTCAAGATTTTTCATCCCAGTTTTCACAGTTTTGGGCTCCAATCACGGCACACAATACCCGGTATACGGGCTGGCTAGATCCTGTTCGTGACGCCAATTGTGACGCCCAGGAGACCGGGATACCCAGCACCGGACCAATGGAGTCTGTCTCTTGAGGGGGATGTCACGGGTGGCTTGACCCGGTGCTGTGGCCTCAGGCAATGCACAGTGTAAGGGGTATCATGAGGGGACAGGCACTTACTTGATCAGCAGCAGGTTCTCCCAGCGGTGACGATCCCGATCCTGGATAGATGGCTATTGTCCAAATGAAAGACTGAGGCACTGAAACGTTTAACCAGTTTACTTTAACATAAAAGGATTTACAACCAGTCCTGTCACCGGAGTCTGTATGGGAACTCTGAGTTACTTTGACCCTGCCGGGGTCTTCGCCTCTTATTGTGCGCAATTTCTGTGTGGCCCTGCTGCTGTATGTGAACTGGCTGCCGGCCCAATCTGTCCCCTCCGGGTCCTGGTTCGACGGGCAACCCGAGTCCTTTTATCGGTTTACCCCCTCTGGGAGTACCGCTGAACTCTGTGTCTGTTGCTGCGTCCGGCCCTAGTGAAGCTGATATCACCTCACGTTTTTCCGGTTGCTGTATTATATATAATGAATACAGCCACGGATCCGGTATCCGTCTTTGCGCCTGTTCTGGGTAGTGATTAATGCTACCCGGTTCTCACAATGTCCTTTTTCTCTATCCTTCTTCTCCTCAGGCCGGTGATTTAGGCCTGGTAACAGTCACAGGGCTGTTAGAGATTCAACTGTATGACCTCTCACTTTCAGCTCCTTGGCCCAACTGCCATTTCTTCTCTCAGACCAGAATGGATTAAGGGGAGTCTCTGGAGCTCCCCCTTCTGGCCGGAGGTGGTAGTGCAGTTTTGCTATCTTAATATTTGTGTTTAGTGTCAGTAACTATTTTTGTGGCAAATACCCCTAGGGGTGCCACAGTTGAAAAGTGGGCCCCTCCAAAAATCAATGTTACTGGTGGGCCCTTGGCATCCCAGTCTGGCACTGAAGACCGCCATCACTTCCAGCCAGGGCTCGTCTCTGCAGGAAATAACACAGTTATCTAGAGCTCCGCTTGCAAAACACATTTTTTTCCCCCAACTTCTACACTACATCAGATGAAGAAAAAAAGGTGACAGAGTCGCTCTGCACAGCAACAGGACCCCTCCACCCCCCCATTTAAAACAGTATCCTCAAAAAATAAAATAAATACATCACTGCAGTAATGATATCACTCAGTTAGCCCCTATGGTAAGAATATCCCCCATCCTGGCCCCGTGTATCTCATTCCTGGCTCCAGCAGTATGTTCTCCCATCCTGATATCATTCTGACTCCATATGATCTCCCCACCCTGCCCCATCTGTCCCATGGCCCTGCCCCATCTGTCTCCATCCTGCTGTTAGCACCACCCCGGGGTCCCTGCTCTGACAGGCAGGGTCTTTGGCGTGTCATTTCACTCACCACCAGCACTGATGTTGGTTCCTTGCTTTCTCATGCTCCAAGCAGCACTTCCAGTCTGGTCTCTAGCCATGTTCTTAGAATCTAAGGACACGCACACGCGCTCCCGCCCTCTTAAAGGGCCAAAACATACACTTCCTATTTCCTCCCCAGCCAATGGTTTTGAGGTATTATGTATATATTGCTTCCTCACCACTGGGGAGGTGCCTGAGCAACCTTCCTGTATACAGTCTATGTTGTGAAAGGGCGCATACAAGTGCAAGTCCTGTTTGCTGTGCTCTAAGTACAAATCCTGCTTGCTGCATTCAGATGCAAATCCAGCTTGCTGTACTCAGATGCAATCCTGCCTGCTGCACTCTAAGTACTAATCCTGCTGCACTCGGATACAAACTTGGTCAGCTGCACTCTGATACAAGCTCTACCTGCTAATCCGTCCAGTCCGTCCTTCTGGGTCCAGCTGCTGCATGACCGTTGGTCTGTCCCGTAGTGGCACCTTGCATGCATCGGGAGCAAAGTCTACCCTCACCATCAGAGGCTCTAGTGAACAGTCCGGTGCTTGCTTAGTCACGCCCCTCCAGACTCTCAGTGGTCCATGACATAGTGGTTCCACTAACCACGTCCGTGACACCTGCCCCATCTGTCTCCATCCTGTCCTGTGTCTCCATCCTGCCCCTTGTCTGCATTCTGCCCCATGTCTCTATTCTGCCCCATGTGTTTACATCCTGCCCCCTTGTCTCCCATTCTGCCCCATGTCTCCTTTCTGCACCACGTGTCTCCCATCCTGCCTCGTGTCTCCCATCCTGCTCCTTGTCTCCATTCTGCCCCGTGTCTCCATTCTGCCCCATGTGTTTACATCCTGCCCCCGTGTCTCCCATCCTGCCCATGTCTCCATTCTGTACCATGTGTTTACATCCTGCCCCGTGTCTCCCATCTTTCCCCTTGTCTCCATTCTGCCTCTTGTCTCCATTCTGCCCCATGTGTTTACATCTTGCCCCGTGTCTCCATTCTGCCCCATGTCTCCATTCTACCCGTGTCTCCTTTCTGCACCATGTGTTTACATCCTGCCCCCTGTCTCCCATCCTGCCCTGTGTCTCCCATTCTGCCCCTTGTCTCCATTCTGCCCCATGTGTTTACATCTGCCCGTGTCTCCTTTCTGCACCATGCGTTTACATCTTGCCCCGTGTCTCCCATCCTGTCCCCGTGGCTCCCATCCTGCCCCTTGTCTCCATTCTGCCCCGTGTCTCCATTGTGACCCATGTCTCCATTCTGACCCGTGTCTCCATTTTGACCCGTGTCTCCATTTTGACCCATGTCTACATTCTGCACCATGTGTTTACATCCTGACCCCTTGTCTCCCATCCTGCCCCCGTTTCTCCATTCTGCACCATGTGTTTAGATCCCGCTCCCATGTCTCCCATCCTGCCCCATGTCTCCATTCTGCACCAAGTGTTTATAGACTGAACCGAATAGCCTCAAAAGTACGGAGGACCTTGATCAACCACAAAATCTGTAAACTAGCTTGTATGCACCCCTTCTGAGGAAGACTTTGCCATTGAAACGCGCGTCAAGGGGTACGTTGGACGGAACTCAACTCTGGATATTTATCTGTGGTCTTTACCTTTGCTACTCCAATTAGTTCCCTTGATCTTTGATATGCATGACACTATCCCTGATTGCCCTTAGGGGATTATGCACTTTATACTCTATAACACGTTTTTTCCTGAGGCCAAACAGGGAGAGAGGAACTCCCGGGTACATGAGTGTGATGCATTAAGTATTTTATATCTGTCTTGAGATTCTTTTGGTTATGAGCACCATGCACTTTAGGGTATGTGCACATGTCAGGATTTCTTGCAGAAATTTTCCTGACAAAAACCGGACATTTCTGCCTGAAATCCGCATGCGTTTTTACCGCGATTTTGACGCATTTTTGATGCGTTTTTGGTGCGTTTTTGTGCGTTTTTTCCCAAATGCATAGAATTGCGGGAAAAACGCAGAAAATCCGCAAAAATAATGAACATGCTCATTTTTTTTTACCGCGATGCGTTTTTTTCGCGGAAAAAAACGCATCCATGTGCACAAAACATGCAGAATGCATTCTAAATGATAGAATGCATAATGTATGCGTTTTAATGAGTTTTTATAGCGTTTTTAGCGCAAAAAAAACGCGAAAAAACCTGAACGTGTGCACATGGCCTTACTCTGTATTTACCTACATGCAATATTGAACTGTGCCTCAAGCGGATGATATTAAATTCTTTATCTTGGATGTAATACACGTGGTATATTTATACCCAGGATACTGTCATCATACATGTTCCGTCCAATGTATGCTTTTTTCCATCCTGCTTTTTCAGTTTGCTCTTATCTCCTTAAAACATTTTAACATTTTCAATAAAGACATTATTGATTCTTTACGCTGTGTTTGGTGACTTTTGTTGCTAGTTTACAGACCATGTGTTTATATCCTGCCCTGGGCTTGCCGCTTTCAATAAAAATAAAGACAAAAACTTTCTCCTTACCTGGCCGCTCTCCTACGGCGATGTTCCCTCCATACATTTCAAGCAAGGACTCGCTGGCGAATGACAATGACATCATACACCGGTGACATGCGCGGTGTTGTCAGCTGCCAGCCTCCGATTGGCCGGCGGCTTTTAACTATTACTGTGCGGGCCTGCACGGCAATAGAGTAACTGAACATGCATCTCGGATGCAGGTTCAGTTTCTGCATTGGCAGATCCTGCTGCTGGGGCCCAATGACCAGGAGACTGGGCCCGATGCGGGCCTCCTCTGCTCATTGGGCCCCATATGCCAGTTAGGGCAGTAATGCCCTGATGGCGGCCTTGAGTCCAGTGGGTGGACCCAGGCCCATATTTGCCACCAGCATGAAGATTTGTTGCTTAGGGCGGCGATAGGTTAGCACTCATAGAGCTGAAAATACAGGTGGTACCATGGGATGGACTTAGTAGGGTTAAAGGGACTCTGTCACCTGAATTTGGAGGGAACAATCTTAAGCCATAGGGGCGGGGTTTTCGGGTGTTTGATTCACCCTTTCCTTACCCGCTGGCTGCATGCTGGCTGCAATATTGGATTGAAGTTCATTCTTTGTCCTCCATAGTACACGCCTGCGCAAGGCAAAGCATGCAGCCAGCGGGTAAGGAAAGGGTGAATCAAACACCCAAAAACCCCGCCCCTATGGCTGAAGATTGTTTCCTCCAAATTCAGGTGACAGAGTCCCTTTAAGGGGCAGCATGGGAGGCTCAGTATGGTTGAAGGGAACCTGTCAGAAGGATTGTGCACAGTATCCTACACACAGTGTCAGGTCGGCGCCGTTAGGGTATGTGCACACGTTACAGATTTTGCATCTCTTGGCAGAAAACGCAGGTAAAAATCCGCGTGGATTTAATGCATTTTTTATGCATTTTAAAGGCAGATTTTCAGGCGTTTTTTTTTTACACGGATTTGTATGCGTAATAAAGATCTATTATTTAAAAAGCAAAAAAAAGAATTGTGATGTCATTTTCTTGTCCAACCTCTTCATTTACATACTCCATTGAAGAATAATGTCTACACTCAGATAGATAGATAGATGATGGATAGATAAATAGATAGATAGATAGATAGATAGATACATAATAGAGAGCTAGATAATACCAAGCCCGATGTTTAGTAATAAACATAATAAAATGGTACATAAAAAGTTAAGTGACACACACACAAAATCTGTGTTAGGCCGGGGAGCCCACGCCATTTTTAAAAAAAATTTTTTTTAATTAAATAGATATTGCGTTTAAGGCCGGGATCACACTTGCAAGAAACTGATCTTCATGGGACACTCGTTATTAGGCTAGAGTCACACACAACGTAGGAAAAAATCGGTCCATTTTTAGATGGACGAGAATCACACAAATGTTTCCTGAACATTGATCCGTCTGTCATCCGACTGGAATCAGAGGATGCTCCCATAAAACTTGCATTGGCGAGTCCGATCCGATAATCGGTGACAATCGCAGCATGCTGCGATTTTCTCGACCCGAGGAAAACAGCCAACAAAAAATCGGCTGCTGGGAGCTGGCCCATAGATTAACATTTACCTATGACTGTTGTGTCTGAAACTGTTAGGCCGCCGTCACACATGCGAGTTTTACGTGCGTAAGAGCGCATAATCTACGTACGTAAAACTCGCTAAACATACGGCACCATGATTCTCAATGGGTCTAGTCCTTTTAGGCGTATATTACGGATCCGTATTATACGTTCCTCTACGGCCGTACAAAATCGCAGCATGCAGCGTTTGTCAGCGTATTGCGCAAAAAAAAGGCCAATGCAAGTCTATGGGAGAGCGTATAATACGGAATGCATACGGACCATGCGTGTGCATTGCGAGAAATACGCACCTCACTGGCAGATGTCCTGAACTTTCGAAAGCCATCAATCAGGCAGGTGAGACATGCTAATTAGCTGAAAAAGCCAGACAGTGAACCCGGAAGTCTGCTGCACGCCTCCACGGAGTGAGAGATTCAGCATGGCCCGCATAATTAATGTTGACATGCTGATCATTTTGATCCAGGAGAGGCCAGAAATCTGGGACCAAAGAGACCCCAACTATGCCAACAGGGCAGTAAAACAAGCTGCATGGAGGAGCGTGTGTGGGTCCCTCTTCCCCCAGTATGACCAGCAGCCACGTGCGGCCCAGCGACAAATAAGTAAGTACACCCATGTTTGCAATGTAATGTTCTTGCTAAACAGCAGGCCCTTACTACTTTGAATTGCTAAACCTTAATTTATTAATTCATCCTTAAAGTTATATATATCCAAGCAGTATATACATGGTGCTGGATATGATAAATGGATTTGATTAAGGTTTAGAACAGGTGTTCCCTTAATAACATGGTTTTCCAGTAATTTGTTTTTCTGTGATAGAGGTTAGCTGACTCTGTCCTTGTGGCCTTTCTTCCTAATTTGTATTTTTTTGAGGAAATTCTGGCTTAATGTGAGCCACAAAAGCCTCTTTCTATGCTACATTGCAATCTGTGTACTCCATTACACCTTGTGTGAGCACTCTGCATAATGGTCTAAGCAATGTGTGTATTTTTTGTTGTTTCAGTGGATGATGTTACAACAAGGTGGCGGAGTATCCGGGACCAGTATAGGAGGGAGAGGCAGCAGCGGGAGAGAAGTGGAGCCGGGGCCCCTCCTAAAAAAAAAAATACATCTACTTTGACCGCCTAACCTTCCTTAACCCCAGCATGGACCTCAGGCCGTAAGTAAAAACATCTCAAAATGGGTTAATTTTTGAATGTTGAGAGATGATTCCAAAAAACATAGTAACTGGTCAAATTTATCTTTGCAGAACTCAGTCTAACCTCACTGACAGGGAGACAGGGTCGGACTCAGAACTGGTCATTGACCCAGTTGGAGAAGGTGAAGAGGTGGCTGGTCCATCTGCTGCTCCCTCCTGCGCAAGACCTACAGCATCTTCATCATCTGCCCACCCAGCTCCAGCTGCTTCTGAAGAAAACCCAGAGGGCCCACAGTTCTCTTCTGCAGCAGCAGCACCTAGCCAGGATGACCCTGGTAATAGCAGCAGCCCAACTGTTGCCCTGGACCGATCCCCACAGGCTGCAGTCAGACCCCAGCGTGCACGACGCAGGAGAGAGCTTCGCCAAAGCAGGCAAAACGTGGATGCTGGGGTCATGAACTATTTGGCCCGGGTTCGAGAGGATGATGGGGAGGAGGGATTCACACGGAGCCTTGCCCAGTATTTACGCTCCATAGAGCGGGAGTTGAGGCTGCGTTTGAGAGGGTGTTTTCAGATCCTTATTGACGCATGCACCCCCCCAAATAACCCATACAATCTGATGCAGATGATTGAACAGTGGCAGATGTCACCTGAAAATATTCTGCGGCCTCCGAGACTACAAGGCCAGCATGCGCACCAAGGATCTGAAGCACCCCCTCCACGTCAGCCAACACCTCCACCCCAACCACCAACTAACCAACAATGGCAACATCAGCACCATATTGCAGGATATCATCAACCATCCCAATATGGCCACTTGTCCGCACCCAGTGCTGGAGGCTGGTCCCAACCTGGGTTTGGACAATATGGTCATTTTGGGTTGGGGTATGATTCCCGCACATATGGGCTGCAACATCAGGGTTATCTCCCAAATCCAGGCCCCACTCATCAAAGTGGCCAGCATCAGAGCAGGCAGAATTTCCCGCAAGCCACTATAACAGCCGCACAGGCTGCTGGACAATTGGGCCTGCAAAGGCCATCTGATGGTGACCCAGACCAATCCACTTCTCCCCTTCCTACGTACCAGGACTTGTAATGTTGGGTACAACTTTTTTTTAATTTGTTTAAGACATTTGGTTTGGTTTGTGCTTAAAAAGCAAGCTGTAATGCTTTTATTTTACTTTGTTGGTTTTTTTTTGTTAAAAAAAAGCTGTTCTTTTTTGTGCACAAAGATTGGTTATGCCAAAACAAACAAAAAAACCAAAAACAAGTTTAAGAAGTAAAATTGCCTTTACTTAACAAAAAACTATGTATGCACTCTGTTCATTCTTCTTAACTCACACACACATGATATGATCAGAACCATATGTCAACAAATTAAACACAGCAGACATATTTTCAAACTTGATAATGGCAAAATTTAGGTACATAAATAATTACACATGCAAAATTGCATAGTCTTGCCAGGGAGTGGCACCCTGAGGACTCAAAAAATAATTGGTGAACACATCCCGAACTTTTAGGCCAGAAAGGGGACGTCGCCGAGGAGGGACATATGGGGGAGGCCTACTATGATTGGTCATGACGTGATTTTGCAAATTAGTAGACAAACAATCATGTATTCTGGTGAAATTATGTAGAATTACACAGGCTTTGATCACTTCATTGATTGAAGCCTCACTCAGCTGAATTGCAGACTGAAGAACACGCCATTTGGCTACAAGAATCCCAAAGGCGCACTCAACCAGTCTCCGTGCCCTGGTAAGTCTCAAATTAAAAACCCTCCGCCGGTGGTCAAGGTTGCGCCTGGGGTAAGGCCTCATGACGTGCCTCGTCAGTTGGAAGGCATCATCTCCAACCAAAACAAAAGGCACTGCTTCCGCATTGGAGCCTGGGAGTTGTTGTGGTGGTGGGAGGTTCAACTGGTTGTCACGTAGCCGGCGACCCATTATGGACGAATTGAAGACCCTAGAGTCTCCAGTTCGGCCATAGGCCCCAATGTCTACAATTATAAACCTGTAGTTGCTGTCAGCAACTGCTAACATAACTACAGAGAAAAACTGCTTATAATTGTAGAATTGGGAACCAGAGTTCGGCGGCTTACGCACCCTGATATGTTTCCCATCCACAGCTCCAATGCAGTTAGGGAAGTCACAAGTATTTTGGAATCCAGTGGCGATTTTGAGCCAATCATCCATTTTTGGCTCTGGCATCACAACTTCGTTAAGTTTCAGCCATATTTGGGAACAGGTTGTCCTAACAATGACTGAAATGGTAGAACGCCCAATGAGAAACTCCAGGTGTAGACCCGCATAGGACAAGCCTGTGGCCAGGAAGCTGAAAAACAAGGAAAACAAAATAAAGGAACATGAGGAATATGAAAACAGGACGAAACACAAGTGTCTAGTAAATTTTCTCTGTGATTATTGAGTAAGCAAAAAGGGACATTTCACAGTATTACTATAATCAAATATTAAACACATTTTTAGAAATGTGCTTGTGGCCTCATGTCTAAGTTAAGGAACTGAAACATAGTAGGACAAAACACATTGGCCAACACAACAAAATCTAAAAGGTCTAAATACATACCGTAAGGTTAGGAGCAGACGCTCCTCAGCAGAGATGGCTTTTCTCATCCAGGTGTCCTGATAGGTGAGTCCAGGACGTAAGATCTCCAGCAACATGTCAAAAGTCCTGATGGACATGCGAGTATACAGGAAAAATTTGTCTGGATGGGCCCTCAAAGATGAATAGAGTCTCTGGAAATGTCCTTTACTCGGGCGTTGGGTCAATAGAGGATGGACCCACAATCTTTGTCTCCTCCTTCGCGGATCTGCATTGACCGTATATGGCTGGCCAAAGCGACGAGACAACACCCAGTGAAGCAACACCCGCTGAGTTGTGCTTAAATACACATGGTCAGACATGTTTGGGAGCTCCAAGTACCACAGCCAAAATATGCTTGAGAACATATAGGGCATATGGGAGGGGTACACCTGTTGTCGAGGGCTTAAATAGTGTTGTTAATGATGGTTTAAATGATTTGCAGGCCAGAAAACCGTTAAATGTCCATTTTGGAATGGTGCGTGGTAAAAACGCCATACGGATCACATACGGATTACACACGGACCAGTACATGCGCAAAATACGCGACCACACCTAGGCGACGCAAGAACTACGGAGAGAGATTACGGAGACATTTTGGCGTATCACGCGCGTATTACGGACGTAGAAAACGTACCGTAATGTCTTACGCCAAGTGTGACGCCGGCCTTAAACTGTAAAGCGCTGCGGAATATTTTGGCGCTATATAAATAAAGATTATTATTATTATTAAGTGCAATGCAATTTTTTATCACATTGCACTCGTCCGTTTAAGTCGCCAGTGTGACCCCGGCCTTAAATCGATTACATCGGACCAGGGAGTATACTGTTGGTTTATTATTTTATTCTTGTTACTGTTGATCGAGGGAGTCAGGGATTAGCTGTATGGTGAGTATATACTGTATGTTGTATGTACTGTATGTGGGTTTTTGGGGGGTTTTAACAGTAGCCGGATGATGGGATTACTGCTGTCCCATCATCGGCTAGCTGTCACTGTGGCAGGCATAGCCGGATGGGAATAGTAGTCCCATCAGATGATGCCTGCCTACATACAGACCCACACACACACACACAGCCCTGCACACACACACACACACCCGCAGACCTACGCACACACAGATACACAAACACCCACACAAAGACACGCACATCTCCACACACACACAGTCTCCACCCACACACTCTTCCTCCTCCCTATCTGCAGCATTTCTCACACCCAACCGCAGGTTTAAAAAGATCTGCGATTTTGCTGCAGCTTTGACTGAATCAATGGAAGTCAATAGGTGCAGAAACGCTGCAGATCCGCAAAAAGAATTGACATGCTGCGGAAAATAAAACGCAAATTTGCGTGTTTTTTTCTGCAGCATGTGCACAACAATTCTAGATTTCCATTGCTTGTGCACTACACTGCGGATTTGATGCAATTCCGCGCATCCAAAAACGCTGCGGAAATGCATCAAGATCCACAACGTGTGCACATAGCCTTATACTGAATAAAATGATACCTTGGTTGATGAAATCCGTCTTGTGGTTGTTGTTTAATTTGTGTTTGTAGTTTTCAGTTAAAGGGAACCTGTCACCTCAAATTGGCGGGATGTAAGTTTTTACCGGTCCGATGGGCGGCGTTTCCTCTTCATTTCTCCACCCCATCCGTCCCTGTTGTCCACAATGTTTTAGTGAATTAGAGTATGTGTGCGCTGAAGGCTACGTTCAGATTAGCGTTGCGCGCCGCTGCGTCGGCGACGCAACGCACGACGCACGCAAAAACGCTGCGTTTTGCGACGCGTGTGTCGTTTTTTTGACGAAATCGGACGCAAGAAAAATCCAACTTGTTGCGTTTTCTTGCGTCCGACGCTAGCGTCAAAAACGACGCACGTGTCGGAAAACGCAACAAGAAAAACGCATGCGTCCCCCATGTAAAACATAGGGGCGCATGACGCGTGCGTCGCCGCTGCGTTTCCCGACGCAGCGTCGGGAAACGCTAATCTGAACGTAGCCTTAGTTGGCGTGTGCACAATGCAATCTTCGGTGGCGCATGCCCGCGCACTATGTCCCGGAAGTATTTAGCTGTGTTGCGGGACATAGTGCGCGGGCGCATGCGCAGTAATGCTTTTCGGCTTTGCCCGTAGTTGGGCAAAGCATACTGCGCGTGCGCCACCTAAGATTGCATTGCGCACGCGCCAACTATGGCACACACATATTCTAATTCACTAAAATATTGCGGACAACAGGGACGGACGGGGTGGAGACATGAAGAGGAAACGCCGCCCATCGGACCGGTAAAAACTCATTTACGTAAATATCCTGCCAATTTGAGGTGAAAGGTTCCCTTTAATGAGATTCTCATGCTCCGGGACGGGGCTGTGGGGGGAATCCTTCATGTCATGTTCTGCTTACATGATCATACTGATGGCTTATGACAGATCACTGATCCCTCACTGACATGCCCCCTATTTTACATACTGTATAACTTATTGTTTGGAAAAGAAAAAAATTACATTCATCAATAAGGTGCCAGCTCCTGCGCTGTAGCATGATACGATCTATAATATCAATATGTTCATTTTATTTAGTGATATAAATTTGTTGAGAAAAAAATCTTCCTCAAACTGGCGCCAGCCGCGCCTGCACAGTAGTATATATCGACAATCCGATAAATGCTACTGCGCATGCGCCCTCAGCGTCATCTTGGTGGATACATTTTTTTTCCTCTGGCAAAATGGCGCTGGCAGTGGTACCTGCACAGTGGCATCTATCGCGTTCCAAATTATGCTACTGCGCAGGCGCACCTGGCACCATTTTGAGGAAGAAATTTTTTTTCTCAACAAATTTATATAGCTAAATAAAATGAATATATGGATATTATAGAACCGATCATGCTACAGCCGCAGGCGCTGGCACCTGAATGATGAATGCAATTTTTTTTCCAAACAATAAGATATACAGTATGTAAAATAGGGGGCAGGTCACTGAGGCATCAGTGACCTGTCATAAGTAGAGTTGACCGAATTTCTTCACGTCCCGCTTATTCGGCAAGCTATAGCGCTTACCGAATAAGCTGCAGAGGGAACTCCGATGCATGGAGCGTGCCGGATGATCAGCTGTTCGGCACCACAGCTGCATGTGTTGCAACTATGTCACTGTCACAGCACATGCATAGATAGCCCAACAAACAGGCTCTCCAGGCATGTGCTGTGACAGCATGTAGGGCTCAATATGGAGAGAGTAGCATGGGGGACTCAATGGGCAGAGGCAGCAACATAGAAGGGGGAAGCGTAGGGGGCTCAGCATGGAGAAGGAGCAGCATGTGATTGGCTCAGTATGGAGGAGGGTTGCATGGGACGCTCAGAATGGAGAAGGAGCAGCATACGCTGACAAGAAAAAGGAAAACAATGTTTAGAACTTTTGACTTTCAGGCTCCATATCTCACCATCCCCTACCTTCGAATGTGAGACTACCATCGTTTTATAGACAATCATCTTGCCTGGACGTTTACCTCTTGGCTTTTCAATAGACAGACTTCATTTTGTATTCTTCCAATGGTTATGGCACTCACCTGATGCAGGAATATTATTGGCTGAGAGTCCGCTATCAGTGAACTTCTCTTTTCTTGGGAAATCTTCATGGCTGCTCCTCGATTTGAACCAGTGACCTTTCGCTTGGCAACCTAATAACACACTATGTTATTAGGGAATGTGAGAACAGGTTGTGTATTTTGTAATATACAGGAAGAAAAAGATGTTTCGTTCACGAGGAGCAAAACACTAACAATGCAGTGAAATGAGAATAATTTGCATAACTAATACATATGCTATATACAGTTAGGTCCATATATATTTGGACAGAGACAACATTTTTCTAATTTTGGTTATAGACATTGCCACAATGAATTTTAAACAAAACAATTCAGATGCAGTTGAAATTCAGACTGTCAGCTTTCATTAGAGGGTATCCACATTAAAATTGGATGAAGGGTTTAGGAGTTTCAGCTCCTTAACATGTGCCACCCTGTTTTTAAAGGGACCAAAAGTAATTGGACAATTGACTCCAGGGCTATTTCATGGACAGGTGTGGGCAATCCCTTCGTTATGTCATTCTCAATTAAGCAGATAAAAGGCCTGGAGTTAATTTGAGGTGTGGTGATTGCATTTGGAGGGTTTTGCTGTGACTTAAACATGCGGTCAAAGGAGCTCTCCATGCAGGTGAAACAAGCCATCCTTAAGCTGCAAAAACAGAAAAATAAACATCCGAGAAATTGCTACAATATTAGGAGTGGCAAAATCTACAGTTTGGTACATCCTGAGAAAGAAAGAAAGCACTGGTGAACTCATCAATGCAAAAAAGACCTGGGCGCCCACAGAAGACAACAGTGGTGGATGATCGCAGAATAATCTCCATGGTGAAAAGAAACCCCTTCACAACAGCCAACCAGGTGAATAACACTCTCCAGGAGGTCGGCGTATCAATATCCAAATCTACTATAAAGAGAAGACTGAATGAAAGTAAATACAGAGGGTTCACAGCACGGTGCAAGCCACTCATAAGCATCAAGAATTAAAAGGCTAGACTGGACTTTGCTAAAAAAAACATCTAAAAAAGCCAGCACAGTTCTGGAAGAACATTCTTTGGACAGATAAAACCAAGATCAACCTCTACCAGAATGATGGAAAGAGAAAAGTATGGTGAAGACGTGGTACAGCTTATCATCCAAAGCATACCACATCATCTGTAAAACACGGCGGAGGCAGTGTGATGGCTTGGGCATGCATGGCTGCCAGTGGCACTGGATCACTAGTGTTTATTGATGATCTGACACAGGACAGAAGCAGCCAAATGAATTCTGAGGTATTCAGAGCATTACTGTGTGCTCAGATCCAGCCAAATGCAGCCAAACTGATTGGTCATCGTTTCATACTACAAATGGACAATGACCCAAAACATAAAGCCAAAGAAACCCAGGAGTTTATTAAAGCAAAGAAGTGGAATATCCTTGAATGGCCAAGTCAGTCACCTGATCTCAACCCAATTGAGCATGCATTTCACTTGTTAAAGACTAAACTTCAGACAGAAAGGCCTACAAACAAACAGCAAATGAAAACCACCGCAGTGAAGGCCTGGCAGAGCATCAAAAAGAGGTGTCTGGTGATGTCCATGAGTCCAAGACTTCAGGCAGTCATTGCCAACAAAGGGTTTTCAACCAAGTACTAAAAATGAACATTTTATTTAAAATTATTGAATCTGTCCAATTACTTTTGGTCCCTTTCAAAACAGGGTGGCAGATGTTAAGGAGCTGAAACTCCTAAACCCTTCATCCAATTTTAATGTGGATACCCTCAAATGAAAGCTGAAAGTCTGAATTTCAACTGCATCTGAATTGTTTTGTTTAAAATTCATTGTGGCAATGTCTATAACCAAAATTAGAAAAATGTTGTCTCTGTCCAAATATATATGGACCTAACTGTAGTTGCAAGTCATATTTATGTATGAGATAGCCTATAGGTAGGTACCTGAGCAACAAATGCCTTAATCATTCTGCTAACTGCTAGTCTGTTGTTAGTCCCCTGTAGATGTCCAGTTTACCTGTACCAGTACCAGCCTTATTTGAATCATTACTTTAACCTGATAGCGCACCTGTGGTACCTGAGCCTGAAAACCATTCCTACAGTACCTCAACCTGACACCGCTCCGGCGGTATCTGAACCTGAAGCTATATCTGCAGTACCCACACCTGAAACTGCGCATACGGTACCTGATTCAGGACCCATGCTTGAGACCCGCATGATCTATACCAGCACGTGTGTTGATCCCATCTGAAGCAGCTCCAATATCTGTTCCAAAATACCTGAGTCAACAAGTCAGATCATCACAAGGTCTATCAGTTCTGGCAAGACAAAGACGGCAGTGGAGGTGGTTCATATGCTTCGTAATAGTGAGATCACAGACATACATGCAAACACCATGCAAAGTACTTTACACAAGTCTGGAATGATGGCTCAAAAAAGGTGAAGAAGCCTTGACTTCAATATCATCATAAGAAGTTTCGTCTTGAGTTTGTGAAAAAGTACAGGGTAGACAGTAGGAGATTGGTGTCATACTGTTGGATCGTGGTTCCCACTTTGCCATGGACCAGGGAGAGCTTGGAGGGGAGTAACTAAGCGAACACTTGGGTTTTCACTAGAGCCCCTGATGGTGGGGTTAGACTTGAGCCACAGCTGGATGCCAGGTGCCACTCCAGGAGAGATTCCGGTACCATGGCAGCTGACCCCAAGGGTCAGGACAGTAGACGCAGACTCGAAGTCCAAGGCTGGACCATATTCTGATGGTGTGTGAGAGCCGTGGAGCCTATCACACGCTCTATGCCGAGCTGAATGCCAACCCGGAGAAATTCCAGGAGTACACGAGAATGTCGCAAGAATCGTTTCGGGATTTGCTGTCTCGTGTCCAAGGAGCCATACGGCGACAGGACACCCAGCTCCGTAGAGCGATTCCACCCGAGGAACGTCTGATGCTGATGACATTACGGTACGTTCAAAATCTAAACCAATGACAGTCCAAATTTGGGTTAATCTGGTTTGTTGTGTTTTTCTCTTTTTTTTTTTTTTAACCGCACCATAAAGAGTAGATAGTAATGTTGTTTTTTGTTTGTGTTTTTCTTCTAGATTTCTTGCCACAGGGGAGAGTTTATCTTCCCTCCACTTCCAATACCGGCTTGGAATATCCACCCTGTCTGGAATAGTTGTGGACACCTGTCGGGCTTTATGGAATGCACTCTGTGAAGAGTTTATACCACTACCCACCACGGACATGTGGCGTGAAATTGCTGTAAAGTTCTTGAATGTGTGTGATTTCCCCAACTGTTTAGGAGCGGTGGATGGAAAGCACATCCGCATTATCAAACCTGCCAGAACCGGATCTGAGTTTTTCAACTACAAAAAATATTTTTCTTTGGTGCTCATGGCAATAGCTGATGCGGACTGTCGCTTCATCGCCGTGGACATTTGAGCTTTTGGCCGTGGCAACGATTCCCAGACTTTTAAGAGCTCGGATATGGGCCGACGTGTGTATGGCAAAAATTTTAATTTCCCCCCCTCCACAGCCTCTCCCCAACACTCAAGGCCCACCGCTGCCATTTGTTATGGTTGGGGATGAGGCCTTCCAGATGTGTGAAAATCTACTTAAGCCCTATTCCAGTCGTGACTTGGACCACACTAGAAGGATCTTCAACTACAGACTGACCAGGGCCCGAAGAACAGTTGAGTGCACCTTT
Organism: Ranitomeya imitator; assembly: GCF_032444005.1. Taxonomy (NCBI): domain Eukaryota; kingdom Metazoa; phylum Chordata; class Amphibia; order Anura; family Dendrobatidae; genus Ranitomeya; species Ranitomeya imitator. The sequence continues at coordinate 254,791,002 of NC_091282.1, forward strand.
GGCATTCTGGTTGCTAAATGGCGCATTCTGGCATCGGCCATAAATCTAAAAGTGGAAACAGTTGACGAGGTGGTCAAAGCCTGTGTGGTTCTCCACAATTACATAATTACTAAGGAACGACCCCACATTGAACTGGATGAACCAGTTGCACATCCTCTGCCTGATTTCCAGCATCACCTGCTGCGGTCAACTGCAGCCGTTGGTCACATGCGGGACCAATTTGCTGCCTATTTTGATTCAGATATTGGACGGGTGTCATGGCAGGACAATGTTGTTTAAATGTCCTGTTGTTTCTTTATCTGTACCAGTAATTTTCTAAAAGTAAAATAATATTTCACATTAATAAACTTTTGTGTTGGTTGTGTTGACCATGTCTCCTATCTTTTTCCTCTCCAAACCAAGGTTACCCAAAAACGGGCAGTTATAGTATTTAATATCTTTTTTTGTAATCCAAAACCAGGAGTGGGACATACAGGCGGAGGTGCTAGTTATTATGTAACTATCATAATTGACCTGTAATTGTTCCACTCCTTGTTTTGGTTGACAAATACTGATATAAACCACTGGCCACATACTGCTAGTAATGTCACCCATGTTGCTTTCTTGGTAAGTTTGTTGACGTCATTGCGTCATGATATCCATTGGACACAAAATGGGGAGACAATGACTGTCACGCTATCTATACTCATCAAGTCAGGTGTCAGAATTAATGAATTCATGAGAAACATATACAGGCTCATGAATTAACTATTTCTGAAACCAGGGCAGGTGAGCATAGATATGTAGCGTGTGACAACCATTGTCCCCTCTATTGGTGTGTAATAAATTAGGTATAAAGAAGCGAAAATGGCAGTTATACAAGGCAGTTATCTCAACAGGTCAGGTGTCATAACTGTTGAGTTTTTTGACACCTGACTTGTTCAGTAGAGGACTGCACTGTTTTTCCACCATTTTCACTTCATACTGCCACACTAGGCATATACAAAAAGAAATTATGTAGATACATGTTATATTTTTGGGGCCACCTCATATCTGTATACTAAAGACACACATATAGCTGCAGTCTTGTTTTTTTAACTACTGGAGATATGTAGTGGCCCCAAAAATAAGTGTGTGGCGAAGTTTATTGGCGCACGGTGTGTGTTGCCGGCGGCGAAAGACACAATAAACCAAACAAAATTGTGGCAAATCAAACTTGTTTTATTTTTTTAACAATGCAAAAAACTTAATTTTTTTGAACCACGCCGGCTTGGGGTTGCGTGATGTAAACAGGGGGGTGGGGGGTGTGTGTGAAGAACTGAGGCCTGGCCAAGGCTATATTCACACTTTGCGGATTTTGCTGCGGATCCGCAGCGGATTTGACCGCTGCGGAGCAGTTTCCCATGAGTTTACAGTCCAATGTAAACCTATGGGAAACAAAAAACGCAGTGCACATGCTGCGGAAAAAAACCGCGCGGAAACGCTGCGGATTACATTCCACAGCATGTCACTTCTTTTCTGCGGATTTTCACCTGCTCCAATAGAAAACTTCAGATGAAAATCCGCAGAAGAAAACGCAGTAAAAACCGCGATAAATCCGCAGTAAAAACCGCGACGGGTTTTCACTGCGGATTTTAGAATTCTGCTGCGGAAAAATCCACAGTGGAATCTGCAAAGTGTGAACATAGCCTAACTGTGGACGACGCAGAGGTGGCAGGAGAAGGGGCAATGAAACTAGAAGGGTCTGGAAGTTCGGGGATGGGGCTTGACACATGAGAGGCTTGAGACGCACTGGAAGGGTGAGACAAAACTGACAATACAGACACATCGGTAGGTGAAGGGGGAGGAATACTAAGAGGTTTTTTTGTTTTGTTTTTTTCTGAGTTTTTTTTTTGGCTTTGCCTGGTAGGGGCACGTCTTGGCGGGCTCATATGCTGTAGCGTGGTGGCGGGAGACCCAACAGGGTCCGGCTGCACTGTCTCTCAGTCCATTGCGCTTGTTGAGCGCTCGGCCATGCAAGAGTCCTGCTGCGTCGTGGTGGACATAAAGCCCTGCCAGGGTCCTGCTGCATCGTGGCGGGGGCGGTCCTGAAACCCACGCCAGGGTACTGCTGCATCGTGGTGGGGGCGGTCCTGAAACCCACGCCAGGGTCCTGCTGCATCGTGGTGGGGGAGGTCCTGAAAGCCACACCAGTGTCCTGCTGCATCGTGGTGGGGCCGGTCCTAAAAGCAACACCAGGGTCCTGCTGCATCATGGTGTCAGTGGAGGAGGTCCAAGTCGGAGCAGCGGTGGTCACGGTGGTGGCGGTGGGATGTCCAACTGCACTCGTCATGGTGTTGGCGCTGTAGTGGAGTCCGCCTGTGGAAGGAATAGAGATGGCCATGCAGTGGTATGCAGCAGAGGTCGGCATGGAGGTTAATCGTGACAGTAACGGCACAGTTGGATATGCCGCCACAGTCTGCTGTAAATAACGACTCTGCTGCATAGCCTGGACAAAAGCAGCATTGCAGGCCTGCATCACACTGAGCTGGAGATCAGGGCTAAGGTGTTCCGACATGCTCTGCTCAATTTGATTGAAAAAATGATGAGCTGGCCTCTGGAGGTCGGCTTTCGCTTGATCAAGGCTTTTGTGTTGTGAATTCTGTTGTCGAACTCCCTCCTGTGGTCGTGAATGGTACTTCGGCGAGTTCTGTCTATGGGCTCCCTCTGGTGGCTATGAGTGAAGCTGCTGCTTCTGAGGTTCCTTACACAGGTGACGTGGTTTATCCTTTGGTTGGCTACTCTATTTAACTCCTCTCAGATCGTTACTCCATGCCAGCTGTCAATGTTTTTGCATTGGTTCAGTTCGCTCCTGGATCTCTCTGGTGACCTGCCTTCTCCTGCAGAAGCTAAGTTCCTGATAGTCATTATTTGTTCACTGTTTTCTTGTCCAGCTGGTTATCATGATTTTGTCTTGCTAGCTGGAAGCTCTGGGATGCAGAGTGGCCCCTCCGCACCGTGAGTCGGTGCGGAGGTCTTTTTTGCACACTCTGCGTGGTCTTTTGTAGGTTTTTGTGCTGATCGCAAAGTTACCTTTCCTATACTCTGTCTATTTAGTAAGTCTGGCCTCCCTTTGCTGAAACCTGTTTCATCTCTGCGTTTGTGACTTCCATCTTTACTCACAGTCAATATATGTGGGGGGCTTCCTTTACCTTTGGGGAATTTCTCTGAGGCAGGGTAGGCTTTATTTTCTATCTCTAGGGCTAGATAGTTCTTAGGCTGTGACGAGGCGCCTAGGTCTGGTCAGGAGCGCTCCACGGCTATTTTTAGTGTGTGTGATAGGATTAGGGCTTGCGGTCAGCAGAGCTCCCACATCCCAGAGCTCGTCCTGTATGAGGTTAACTATCAGGTCATTCCGGGTGCTCCTAACCACCAGGTCATAACAGTACAGCTGGCCAAAAGTATTAATGCATCTCAATAGAGGGATAAGAGAACTTATGAGACCATTTTTTTTTTCTTTGCACTGTGTTTTGTCTTTCTTTTCCCCTAGACCTTTGGGTGGTTCAGGACACAGGTGTAGATATGGACATTCAAGGTCTGTCCTCTTGTGTGGATCATCTCACTGCAAGGGTGCAAAACATTCAAGATTTTGTGGTTCAGAATCCAATGTTAGAGCCTAGAATTCCTATTCCTGACTTATTTTCTGGGGATAGATCTAGGATCTTGAATTTCAAAAATAATTGTAAACTATTTCTAGCTTTGAAACCCCGCTCCTCTGGTGACCCCGTTCAACAGGTAAAGATCATTATTTCTTTGTTGCGTGGTGACCCTCAAGACTGGGCATTTTCCCTTGCGCCAGGAGATACTGCATTGCGTGATGTTGATGCGTTTTTTTCTGGCGCTTGGATTGCTTTATGATGAACCAAATTCAGTGGATCAGGCAGAGAAAATCTTGCTGGCTTTGTGTCAGGGTCAGGATGAAGCGGAGGTGTACTGTCAGAAGTTTAGAAAGTGGTCTGTGCTTACTCAGTGGAATGAATGTGCCCTGGCGGCAATTTTCAGAAAGGGTCTTTCTGAAGCCCTTAAGGATGTCATGGTGGGATTTCCCACGCCTGCTGGTCTGAATGAGTCTATGTCTTTGGCCATTCAGATCGATCGGCACATGCGTGAGCGCAAAGCTGTGCACCATCTGGCGGTATTCTCTGAGCATAGGCCTGAGCCTATGCAGTGTGATAGGACTTTGACCAGAGCTGAACGGCAAGAACACAGACGTCGGAATGGGCTGTGTTTTTACTGTGGTGAATCCACTCATGCTATCTCCGATTGTCCTAAGCGCACTAAGCGGTTCGCTAGGTCTGCCACCATTGGTACGGTACAGTCTAAATTTCTTTTGTCCGTTACTCTGATTTGCTCTCTGTCGTCCTATTCTGTAATGGCATTTGTGGATTCAGGCGCTGCCCTGAATTTGATGGACTTGGAGTTTGCCAGGCGCTGTGGTTTTTTCTTGGAGCCCTTGCAGTATCCTATTCCATTGAGAGGAATTGATGCTACGCCTTTGGCCAAGAATAAACCTCAGTACTGGACTCAATTGACCATGTGCATGGCTCCTGCACATCAGGAGGATATTCGCTTTCTGGTGTTCCATAATCTGCATGATGTGGTTGTTTTGGGGTTGCCATGGCTACAGGTCCATAATCCAGTGTTGGATTGGAAATCTATGTCTGTGTCCAGCTGGGGTTGTCAGGGGGTACATGGTGATGTTCCATTGCTGTCAATTTCGCCTTCCACTCCTTCTGAAATCCCTGAGTTTTTATCAGATTACTGGGATGTATTTGAAGAGCCCAAATCTGGTGCCCTACCTCCTCATAGGGATTGCGACTGTGCTATTAATTTGATTCCTGATAGTAATTTTCCTAAGGGTCATCTGTTTAATTTATCTGTACCAGAGCACGCCGCTATGCGGAGTTATATAAAGGAATCCTTGGAGAAGGGTCATATTCGTCCGTCCTCGTCACCATTGGGAGCAGGGTTCTTTTTTGTGGCCAAGAAGGATGGTTCTTTGAGACCTTGTATTGATTACCACCTTCTTAATAAGATCACAGTCAAATTTCAGTATCCTTTGCCGCTGCTGTCTGATTTATTTGCTCGGATTAAGGGGGCTAGTTGGTTCACCAAGATAGATCTTCGTGGTGCGTATAATCTTGTGAGAATTAAACAGGGTGATGAATGGAAAACGGCATTTAATACGCCCGAGGGCCATTTTGAGTACCTGGTTATGCCATTCGGGCTTTCTAATGCTCCATCTGTGTTTCAGTCCTTTATGCATGACATCTTCCGAGAGTACCTGGATAGATTCATGATTGTATACTTGGATGACATTTTGGTCTTTTCGGATGATTGGGAGTCTCATGTGAAGCAGGTCAGAATGGTGTTCCAGGTCCTTCGTGCGAATTCCTTGTTTGTGAAGGGGTCAAAGTGTCTCTTTGGAGTTCAGAAGATTTCATTTTTGGGTTTCATTTTTTCCCCTTCTACTATCGAGATGGACCCTGTTAAAGTTCAGGCCATTTACGATTGGACTCAGCCGACATCTGTGAAGAGCTTGCAGAAATTCCTGGGCTTTGCTAATTTTTATCGTCGCTTCATCGCTAATTTTTCCAGTATTGCTAAACCGTTGACTGATTTGACCAAGAAAGGTGCTGATGTGGTCAATTGGTCCTCTGCGGCCGTGGAGGCTTTTCAGGAATTGAAGCGTCGTTTTACTTCTGCCCCTGTTTTGTGCCAGCCAGATGTTTCGCTCCCTTTTCAGGTTGAGGTTGATGCTTCTGAAATTGGAGCAGGGGCTGTTTTGTCGCAAAGAAGTTCTGATGGCTCGGTGATGAAACCCTGTGCCTTCTTTTCTAGAAAATTCTCGCCTGCTGAGCGCAATTATGATGTGGGCAATCGGGAGTTGTTGGCCATGAAGTGGGCATTCGAGGAGTGGCGACATTGGCTTGAAGGAGCTAAACATCGCGTGGTGATCTTGACGGATCATAAGAATTTGACTTATCTCGAGTCTGCCAAACGGTTGAATCCTAGACAGGCTCGATGGTCGCTCTTTTTCTCCCGTTTTGATTTTGTGGTTTCATACCTTCCGGGATCTAAGAATGTGAAGGCTGACGCCCTGTCAAGGAGTTTTGTGCCTGACTCTCCGGGTGTTCCGGAGCCGGCGGGTATTCTTAAAGAGGGGGTAATTTTGTCTGCCATCTCCCCTGATTTGCGGCGGGTGCTGCAGAAGTTTCAGGCTGATAGACCTGACCGTTGTCCTACGGAGAAACTGTTTGTCCCTGATAGATGGACTAGTAGAGTTATCTCTGAGGTTCATTGTTCGGTGTTGGCTGGTCATCCTGGAATCTTTGGTACCAGAGATTTGGTGGCTAGATCCTTTTGGTGGCCTTCTTTGTCACGGGATGTGCGTTCTTTTGTGCAGTCCTGTGGGACTTGTGCTCGGGCTAAGCCCTGCTGTTCTCGTGCCAGTGGGTTGCTTTTGCCCTTGCCGATCCCGAAGAGGCCCTGGACGCATATTTCCATGGATTTTATTTCTGATCTCCCTGTTTCTCAAAAGATGTCGGTCATTTGGGTGGTTTGTGATCGCTTCTCTAAGATGGTCCATTTGGTACCCTTATCTAAATTGCATTCCTCCTCTGATTTGGTGCCATTGTTTGTCCAGCATGTGGTTCGTTTGCATGGCATTCCAGAGAACATCGTCTCGGACAGAGGTTCCCAGTTTGTTTCGAGGTTTTGGCGGTCCTTTTGCGCTAAGATGGGCATTGATTTGTCTTTTTCTTCGGCTTTCCATCCTCAGACTAATGGCCAAACCGAATGAACTAATCAGACTTTGGAGACATATCTGAGATGCTTTGTTTCTGCTGATCAGGATGATTGGGTGTCCTTCTTGCCTTTGGCTGAGTTCGCCCTTAATAATCGGGCCAGCTCGGCTACTTTAGTTTCTCCTTTTTTCTGTAATTCTGGTTTCCATCCTCGTTTCTCTTCAGGGCAGGTTGAGCCTTCGGACTGTCCTGGTGTGGATGCGGTGGTGGACAGGTTGCAGCAGATTTGGACTCATGTGGTGGACAATTTGACATTGTCCCAGGAGAAGGCTCAACGTTTCGCTAACCGCCGGCGTTGTGTTGGTCCCCGACTTCGTGTTGGGGATTTGGTTTGGTTGTCATCTCGTCACGTTCCTATGAAGGTTTCCTCTCCTAAGTTTAAGCCTCGTTTCATTGGGCCATATAAGATTTCTGAAGTTCTTAATCCTGTCATTTCGTTTGGACCTTCCAGCTTTTGCCATCCATAATGTGTTCCATAGGTCGTTGTTGCGGAGATACGTGGCGCCTATGGTTCCCTCCGCTGATCCTCCTGCCCCGGTGTTGGTCGAGGGGGAGTTGGAGTATGTGGTGAAGATTTTGGATTCTCGTGTTTCGAGACGGAAACTCCAGTACCTGGTCAAGTGGAAGGGTTATGGTCAGGAAGATAATTCCTGGGTTTTTGCCTCTGATGTTCATGCTGCCGATCTTGTTCGTGCCTTTCATTTGGCTCATCCTGATCGGCCTGGGGGCTCTGTTGAGGGTTCGGTGACCCCTCCTCAAGGGGGGGTACTGTTGTGAATTCTGTTGTTGAACTCCCTCCTGTGGTCGTGAATGGTACTTCGGCGAGTTCTGTCTATGGGCTCCCTCTGGTGGCTATGAGTGAAGCTGCTGCTTCTGAGGTTCCTTACACAGGTGACGTGGTTTATCCTTTGGTTGGCTGCTCTATTTAACTCCTCTCAGATCGTTACTCCATGCCAGCTGTCAATGTTTTTGCATTGGTTCAGCTCGCTCCTGGATCTCTCTGGTGACCTGCCTTCTCCTGCAGAAGCTAAGTTCCTGATAGTCGTTATTTGTTCACTGTTTTCTTGTCCAGCTGGTTATCATGATTTTGTCTTGCTAGCTGGAAGCTCTGGGATGCAGAGTGGCCCCTCCGCATCGTGAGTCGGTGCGGAGGTCTTTTTTGCACACTCTGTGTGGTCTTTTGTAGGTTTTTGTGCTGATCGCAAAGTTACCTTTCCTATCCTCTGTCTATTTAGTAAGTCTGGCCTCCCTTTGCTGAAACCTGTTTCATCTCTGCGTTTGTGACTTCCATCTTTACTCACAGTCAATATATGTGGGGGGCTTCCTTTACCTTTGGGGAATTTCTCTGAGGCAAGGTAGGCTTTATTTTCTATCTCTAGGGCTAGATAGTTCTTAGGCTGTGACGAGGTGCCTAGGTCTGGTCAGGAGCGCTCCACGGCTATTTTTAGTGTGTGTGATAGGATTAGGGCTTGCGGTCAGCAGAGCTCCCACATCCCAGAGCTCGTCCTGTATGAGGTTTAACTATCAGGTCATTCCGGGTGCTCCTAACCACCAGGTCATAACACTTTTGGTGACCTCCTGGATACGGCAATTTAAGAGGTTATGAGAAACATCCATTCGGTCACCTAAAGCCTTGATTGCTTCGTGTAAAACCGAGCTCAAGTGCAAAAACTCGGGCATGAGTGATCTGTCCGAAGCCCTCTGTCGCTGCCGGGATGAGCCCAATAAAAAGCGTGCAGTGGAAGAGGACTGCGAAAGGGAAAGACCTGATGGGCCAGCTCCCTGGTCTCCAGTTAGTGTGAAAGGCCCACCTGCTGCTGCTCTGCTGGATGGCTGGGACGGGTCCGTGGCTGCCGGAAGAAGGACCGCTCCAGAACCTGGGCTGTTATGAACTAGTGATTTAGAACCACAATGGACCTGGTGGTTAAGAGCACAGAAAATGATCTGATAGTTACTAATAACATATGACGAGCTCTGAGACGTGGGAACTCTGCTGACCGCAATCCCTAATCCTATCACACCACACTAGAGGTAGCCGTGGAGCGCTCCTGACCAGACCTAGGCGCCTCGGGCACAGCCTGAGAAACTAGCTAGCCCTGAAGATAGAAAAATAAGCCTACCTTGCCTCAGAGAAATTCCCCAAAGGAAAAGGCAGCCCCCCCACATATAATGACTGTGAGTAAAGATGAAAATACAAACACAGAGATGAAATAGATTTTAGCAAAGTGAGGCCCGACTTACTGATTAGACCGAGGATAGGAAAGATAGCTTTGCGGTCAGCACAAAAACCTACAAACAACCACGCAGAGGGCGCAAAAAGACCCTCCGCACCGACTAACGGTACGGAGGTGCTCCCTCTGCGTCCCAGAGCTTCCAGCAAGCAAAACAAACCAATATAGCAAGCTGGACAGAAAAAATAGCAAACAAAAGTAACACAAGCAGAACTTAGCTTATGCAGGGCAGACAGGCCACAAGAACGATCCAGGAGAGAGCAAGACCAATACTGGAACATTGACTGGAGGCCAGGAACAAAGAACTAGGTGGAGTTAAATAGAACAGCACCTAACGACTTAACCTCGTCACCTGAGGAAGGAAACTCAGAAGCCGCAGCCCCACTCACATCCACCAAAGGAAGCTCATGGACAGAACCAGCCAAAGTACCACTCATGACCACAGGAGGGAGCCTGACCACAGAATTCACAACACTGGGCCGACAGTCATGCTGTGTGTACTATGAAAAAAAGGAAACAGAAAATTAATACCATAAAATAACCAGATGCTAAATCCTGTGGAATTTTAAAATACAGATTATGTCAATACAATACAACCGAAAGCATGTGAGAAAAACTTACGTTCTCTGGACAAGGACCGGTCTTAGAAATGACAGCACGCGATGATACTTGCACAGTCTGATCCTTGCTCCTGAACCACTGGCAGCACGACTCTCTTGGCGCAGGTCCTTGTTGAAGCGGTCCTTCATGGAACGCCAACGTGTTTTGACTTTGTCCACTGTTAAAAAAAAAAAACATTATGGTCAGGAAATGGAAGTTTTGCCGTTCGAAGACAACTGTGTGTGATGAGAGAAACTCCGGAGAGTTTCTTTCATCACACACAGTCAAGAGAGCACGGCAAAGGTCTCTGCTTCTTCCCAGTGCAGTGCAATACTTACCAAATGCACTACGGTCCGTGGCGTGGCATTGTCCCATCCATCCCACAACGCTTGGGCCACCTCATTCCATAAACGGCGGAGCGTGGTGTTCATCGAATGCAGTGGATCCCGGCTGTCCCACAACGGAACTCGCTCATGGACCAGGGTTATTAGGAGATCATTGTCGATAAGGTCATCGTCCCGTCGTGAGCCCTAAAAAATAAAGACAATCATTAAAGTTTGCTCAGTCACATAAGGTAAAGAAAGAGAACAGATGATGAGAAATGGCATGAATACGAAAGTAAACATACAAAAGGATTCCAGAAGAAAAAATTTAAGAAATACGAGTGGAAAGAAAGTAAGATTCAAGAATTTTACAATGAGGACAATCAGCCTTGTATACATACCCGCTGCCGTCTTCCCACGGGACCTTGACTCGGCTGCTCCTGCCCGGTCTGTGCCTCAGTAGAAGTGCTCTAAAAAAAAGTAAAAATAAAATTGTCGCACGTGTCGATGTGACAGTGAATACTTACCAATCTGACGAGGCAAACACTCACCTCACTGACGTGCTCCACTTCCGACTCACGTGGCTGGTATTCCTCCTCAGATGAAGACTCCGCCGAAGACATTCTGATGCATGTAGAAAGAAATAAATGGAAGAAATTAGGACATGTAGAGCCAAAAAATAGAAAATAACGGCATTGGTTAGGATATACTCACATTGATCAGGGTCTTGTCCTCCAAAATGCGTCCAGCCAGTGTCCTGTCTTCTTGAGAGTCTGATGAGAAGTGTCCTGAAACTTTCCCCAACCTCCCTTTTATCACCTTGTTGGTAGGGGGTGTCTTATCAGTGTCTAGACATGGTTATCTTAATTTAAACGCATGCGTTCAAAAACGCATGCAAACGCATGTACACAAAAGCGCATGCATTTCCATAGACAATGTATATTTTGACGCAAAAAAACGCAAGCGAATGCATGCATTTTTATACGTCAAAAAAAGCCTCTGAAAATTACTACATGTTGCATTTCTGCGACAGAACGCATGCAGCAAAAAAACGCATGCGTTGCAAAACGCGGCCAAACGCGTAAAAAAAAACACATGCGTTTTTAATGTTAAACATAGGAAAAAAACGCATGCGTTTTTTTGCGGTTCAAACGCTGCAGATCAAAATGCAAGTGTAAAAACCAGCCTGAGATATCCAAGATGATTGTCTATAAAATGATGGTAGTCTCATGTTCGGAGCAGTAGTAGATGGTGAAATATGGAGCCTGAAAGTCAAAACTTCAAAACATTGTTACCCTTCTTTTTTTCAATGTATGGTGGGTTCAGTATGGAGGAGTAACTTACGGGGCTCAGTATGCAGAGATGGCAACATGGGCTCAGTATAGATTGGGGAGAACATGAAGGAGACAGTGTGAAGAGGGGACAGTATGGGGTGGGGACAGTGTGGAGATTGTAGTTCATAAGTGAGGAAGGAATGATGGGTAGAATTCATAAGGGAGGACAGTGGCGGTTTTATTTTATATAATTCACAAGGACGGATGATGTGGTGTTCACAGTATATAAGTGGGGGCACTGTGGTGGTCATTGTACATTACAGGAATGGTATGGTGGTCATCCTATATAATAATCACCAGTTGGGACTTCCAGCCGCTGTCCCCAAATCCCATAAGGCACCGCGGCAGTGTCACTTGCGCAGACATAGTTTGTGGCCTCAAGGCCTCATGCGCAAGTGACATACAGGGTGTCTGGTGGTTGCTGGCCGGTGCTGCGGGTGTCTCTGGTGCTGCGTGGGTGTCCAGTACTTCCCGGGGCTCTGCCGACATTTTGCAACAGGCCAGAGCCCTGGCACTTCCACGGTTCCATATGCGGTGGTCTCCGGGAATATGGCCGCCGCCGGGGGCGGCGCATGTGCAGATGGTGATCTCGGGACCAAAATATTGAGAGATAAGATTTCAGTGCTGAGATCTCATCTCTCAAGATCTTGGTCCCGAGATCACCATCTGTGCATGCGCCGCCCCTGGCAGCGGCCATATTCCCGGAGACCACTGCAAATGGAACCGTGGAAATGCCAGGGCTCTGGCCTGTCGCAAAATGTCGGCAGAGCCCCGGGCAGCGCCGGACACCCACGCAGCACCAGAGACACCTACAGCATCGGCCAGCAACCGCTGGGCACCCGGAGACACCTGGCAGCAGCACAAGACCCCCGCAGCAGCGCACCGCACATCGGAGCACCCCTCATCCCTGCCTGTGGCCTGCAGCATCACCCACTCCTGCCTCCTCCAGCAGCTACCCCGAGACCCCACTTCACCACAGCCATCACCCCCGGTAAGCAATAAGATGCAAGGATTATAAGAAGCACCACCATTTTATTAAAAAAATATTTTGTCTTATTTTTTCAAAATTTGGGGTGCGTCTTATAATTTGAAAAATATGGTATGTTGGAAAGCGCAAACGGTGTGAGACATGTCCGCTGCTCCTGTCAGCACCATCAAGTATAAACAGATATTAATTTCACCGCACTCCTGATGTGATAGCATCAGGCCTGTTTCTAGTGGTATATAAGGGAGAGGGTTTATAGAAGAGGATACTGTGGAGGCTATGTACTATAACGGGACAGTGTGAGGTCATTTTTTGGGGCAAGCAGCACAGTAAGTGGCAACTATTTATTCAGGAGAAAACTATAGGGCTTATTTAATGCACATCATGGGTGCTTATTTTTATTCGGGCAGTGTTATGACACTTATTTTAAAGGGTACAGTGTGGAGATGTGCCAGCAGGACACCAAGGAGAGAAGATGTGTCTGTCTGCTCTCTGCTGGATGAGGACAATAAGGCGCCGTGCTAGTGGCAGCCCATTGCAGCAGCAATAGTTTTGTTTTGTTTTATTTTACTTTATTTTATTTTGGAATTATTTTTGTTATGTGTGAACCTTTTTCTTTCTGAACCCCAGTTTTTGGTACTCCTAAGGAATTTCTTTTCCCCAGTACCTTCTCCTTCTGAACTTGGATCCGCTGGAATGCTTCCCTTGGATTTATGCTGAACCCTTGGATTTATGCTGAACCCTTGGATTTCCCCTTGGCTGGTTGCTTCTGGGATCCTCTGATTTGTTTCCCCTGGATGCATACTGCTACCCACAGCTTTCTGGATGTATGCTTCTGATCCTTGGCTCCCCTGGAAGGTTTCCCTTGGATGTTTGCTGCTACCCACAGCTATCTGGATTTACAGTGCATTTGTGATCTCCTTGCAACCTAGGACTGGTATTATACGCACCTACTGCCAGGCGGCCACTACCTGTCTGGGAATTGGCACAGCTATGTCTGGAGGAGTGCACTGTATGCTTCCCTACACGGACAGGCTTAGTGCGACTACCATGGGCAAGGTTTTGATTGATGTCCCTAAGTCTGTTCATAAACGTGTTGCTTACTCAAGGGGCCGACTTCTGGAGCTGCGCAGGCTAATGCCTTCTCCTGCGGTGGGTAGACCACGTGTCCCGTGTGAGGTAAGGCGACCCTACAGAGGCTGCAGAGCGGGCAAAAAACTTAAGGCAAGGCGAAGACGGTTTAAACCTGTAGTTCCGTCCATCATCATGGGGAATGTTCAATCACTGGGTAATAAGTCGGATGAACTGCTGGCATTAATACGGACCCAGAGGGAATACAAGGAATGCAGTTTGATGTGTTTTACTGAAACATGGTTACGTGGCGAGATCCCAGACTCAAGTGTCTCAGTACCAGGATTTCACATGGTCCGGGCGGATAGAGACACTATGAAGAGCGGCAAAAAAAAGGGCGGTGGAGTTATACTCTACATAAACAATAGTTGGTGCAATCGGGGGCATGTGACTGTAAGGGAGCGCCATTGTTGTCCGAACATTGAATTGCTAGCTGTTGGCCTCAGACCTTACTATATTCCTAGAGAATTCTCGCTTGTTACTGCAATAGTGTTGTACATACCACCAACTGCAAACCATGAGGCTGCAGGTGAAGTGCTGTCAGGAGTCATTGCTCGGCTCCAGCTGAAACACCCCAACTCGCTTACTGTAATCTCTGGGGATTTTAACCGAGCTAAAATTTCTACTGCCTTACCTAAATTCTATCAATTTGTGAAATGTACAACACGTGACAATATTACTTTAGACTTACTCTATGCGAATGTCAAGAATGCTTATTCATCGTCTACCCTGCCGCCCTTGGGGAAGTCTGATCACAATCTTGTACTATTGTCACCAGTCTACCAACCTGTTGTTAGAAAACAGCCGGCTACCTTTAAATCAGTTAGAATGTGGTGTCCAACAAATGAACAGGCTTTGCAGGATTGCTTTCATCTTACAGACTGGGATGTGCTGCTTGGGACAATGGACGAGTATACAAATGTTAATGAAGTGGTTGGTAGAGTGACTGACTACATTAACTTCTGCACTGATATGCTGGTGCCCACTAAAAAGATTAGGTGTTTTGCAAACAACAAGCCATGGATAACAAAGGAATTGAAGCATTTGCTCAACAGGAAAAAAAAGGCATTTAACCCCTTCATGACCCAGCCTATTTTGACCTTAACGACCTTGCCGTTTTTTGCAATTCTGACCAGTGTCCCTTCATGAGGTAATAACTCAGGAACGCTTCAATGGATCCTAGCGGTTCTGAGATTGTTTTTTCGTGACATATTGGGCTTCATGTTAGTGGTAAATTTAGGTCAATAAATTCTGTGTTTATTTGTGATAAAAACGGAAATTTGGCGAAAATTTTGAAAATTTCGCAATTTTCACATTTTGAATTTTTATTCTGTTAAACCAGAGAGTTATGTGACACAAAATAGTTAATAAATAACATTTCCCACACGTCTACTTTACATCAGCACAATTTTGGAAACAAAATTTTTTTTTGCTAGGAAGTTATAAGGGTTAAAATTTGACCAGCGATTTCTCATTTTTACAACGAAATTTACAAAACCATTTTTTTTAGGGACCACCTCACATTTGAAGTCAGTTTGAGGGGTCTATATGGCTGAAAATACCCAAAAGTGACACCATTCTAAAAACTGCACCCCTCAAGGTGCACAAAACCACATTCAAGAAGTTTATTAACCCTTCAGGTGCTTCACAGCAGCAGAAGCAACATGGAAGGAAAAAATGAACATTTAACATTTTAGTCACAAAAATGATTTTTCAGCAACAATTTTTTTTATTTTCCCAATGGTAAAAGGAGAAACTGAACCACGTAAGTTGTTTTCCAATTTGTCCTGAGTACGCTGATACCTCATATGTGGGGGTAAACCACTGTTTGGGCGCACGGCAGGGCTTGGAAGGGAAGGAGCGCCATTTGACTTTTTGAATGAAAAATTGGCTGCACTCTTTAGCGGACAGCATGTCACATTTGGAGAGCCCCCGTGTGCCTAAAAATTGGAGCTCCCCCACAAGTGACCCCATTTTGGAAACTAGACGCCCCAAGGAACTTATCTAGATGCATAGTGAGCCCTTTAAACCCCCAGATTCTTCACAAATTGATCCGTAAAAATGAAAAAGTACTTTTTTTTAACAAAAAAAGTTTTTTAGCCTCAATTTTTTCATTTTCACATGGACAACAGGATAAAATGGATCCTAAAATTTGTTTGGCAATTTCTCCTGAGTACACCGATACTTCACATGTGGGGGTAAACCACTGTTTGGGCACATGGTAAGGCTCGGAAGGGAAGGAGCGCCATTTGACTTTTTGAATGAAAAATTATCTCCATCGTTAGCGGACACCATGTCGCGTTTGGAGAGACCCTGTGTGCTTAAACATTGGAGCTCCCCCACAAGTGACCCCATTTTGGAAACTGGACCCCCCAAGGAACTTATCTAGATGCCTAGTGAGCACTTTAAACCCTCAGGTGCTTCACAAATTGATCCGTAAAAATGAAAAAGTACTTTTTTTTCACAAAAAAATTATTTTCGCCTCAATTTTTTCATTTTCACATGGGCAACAGGATAAAATGGATCCTAAAATTTGTTGAGCAATTTCTCCCGAGTACGCCGATACCTCATATGTGGGGGTAAACCACTGTTTGGGCACACGGCAGGGCTCGGAAGGGAAGGCGCGCCTTTTAACTTTTTGAATGGAAAATTAGCTCCAATTGTTAGCGGACACCATGTCGCATTTGGAGAGCCCCTGTGTGCCTATGCAATGGAGCTCCCCCACAAGTGACCCCATTTTGGAAACTAGACCCCCCAAGGAACTTACCTAGATGCATACTGAGCACTTTAAACCCCCAGGTGCTTCACAGAAGTTTATAATGCAGAGCCATGAAAATAAAAAATAATTTTTCTTTTCTCAAAAATGATTTTTTAGCCTGGAATTTCCGATTTTGCCAATGGTAATAGGAGAAATTGGACCACAAATGTTGTTGTCCAGTTTGTCCTGAGTATGCAGATACCCCATATGTGGGGGTAAACCACTGTTTGGGCGCACGGCAGGGCTCAGAAGGGAAGGCACGCCATTTGGCTTTTTAAATGGAAAATTATCTCCAATCATTAGCGGACACCATGTCGCGTTTGGAGAGCCCCTGTGTGCCTAAACATTGGAGATCCCTCACAAATTACCCCATTTTGGAAACTAGACCCCCAAAGGAACTAATCTAGATGTGTAGTGAGCACTTTGAACCCTCAAGTGCTTCACAGAAGTTTATAACGCAGAGCCATGAAAATAAAATAAAAAAATTATTTTCTCAAAAATGAATTTTAGCCCGCAATTTTTTATTTTCCCAAGGGTAACAGGAGAAATTTGACCCCAAAAGTTGTTGTCCAGTTTCTCCTGAGTACGCTGATACCCCATATGTGGGGGTAAACCACTGTTTAGGCACATGCTGGGGCTCGGAAGTGAAGTAGTGACGTTTTGAAATGCAGACTTTGATGGAATGCTCTGTGGGCGTCACGTTGCGTTTGCAGAGCCCCTGATGTGGCTAAACAGTAGAAACCCCCCACAAGTGTCCCCATTTTGGAAACTAGACCCCGAAAGGAACTTATCTAGATGTGAGGTGAGCACTTTGAACCCCCAAGTGCTTCACAGAAGTTCATAACACAGAGCAGTGAAAATAATAAATACGTTTTCTTTCCTCAAAAATAATTTTTTAGCCCAGAATTTTTTATTTTCCCAAGGGTTACAGAAGAAATTGGACCACAAAAGTTGTTGTCCAGTTTCTCCTGAGTACGCTGATACCCCATGTGTGGGGGTAAACCACTGTTTGGGCACACGTGGGGGCTCAGAAGGGAAGTAGTGACTTTTGAAATGCAGACTTTGATGGAATGGTCTGCGGGCGTCACGTTGCGTTTGCAGAGCCCCTGGTGTGCCTAAACAGTAGAAACCCCCCACAAGCGACCCCATTTTGGAAACTAGACCCCCAAAGGAACTTATCTAGATGTGTGGTGAGCACTTTCAACCCCCAAGTGCTTTACAGAAGTTTATAACGCAGAGCCGTGAAAATAATAAATACGTTTTCTTTCCTCAAAAATAATTTTTTAGCCCAGAATTTTTTATTTTCCCAAGGGTTACAGGAGAAATTGGACCACAAAAGTTGTTGTCCAGTTTCTCCTGAGTACGCTGATACCCCATGTGTGGGGGTAAACCACTGTTTGGGCACACGTGGGGGCTCAGAAGGGAAGTAGTGACTTTTGAAATGCAGACTTTGATGGAATGGTCTGCGGGCGTCACGTTGCGTTTGCAGAGCCCCTGGTGTGCCTAAACAGTAGAAACCCCCCACAAGTGACCCTATTTTGGAAACTAGACCCCCCAAGGAACTTATCTAGATATGTGGTGAGCACTTTGAACCCCCAAGTGCTTCACAGACGTTTACAACGCAGAGCCGTGAAAATAAAAAATCATTTTTCTTTCCTCAAAAATGATGTTTTAGCAAGCAATTTTTTATTTTCTCAAGGGTAACAGGAGAAATTGGACCCCAGTAATTGTTGCGCAGTTTGTCCTGAGTATGCTGGTACCCCATATGTGGGGGTAAACCACTGTTTGGGCACACGTCGGGGTTCGGAAGTGAGGGAGCACCATTTGAATTTTTGAATACAAGATTGGCTGGAATCAATGGTGGCGCCATGTTGCGTTTGGAGACCCCCTGAAGTGCCTAAACAGTGGAAACCCCTCAATTCTACCTCCAACACTAACCCCAACACACCCCTAACCCTAATCCCAACTGTAGCCATAACCCTAATCACAACCCTAACCCCAACACACCCCTAACCACAATCCTAACCCCAACACACCCCTAACCCTAACCACAACCCTAATTCCAACCCAACCCTAAGGCTATGTGCCAACGTTGCGGATTCGTATGAGATTTCTCAGCACCATTTTTGAAAAATCCGCGGGTAAAAGGCACTACGTTTTACCTGCGGATTTTCCGCGGATTTCCAGTGTTTTTTTGTGCGGATTTCACCTGCGGATTCCTATTGAGGAACAGGTGTAAAACGCCGCGTAATCCGCACAAAGAATTGGCATGCTGCGGAAAATACAACGCAGCGTTCCAGCGCGGTATTTTCCGCACCATGGGCACAGCGGATTTGGTTTTCCATATGTTTACATGGTACTGTAAACCTGATGGAACACTGCTGCGGATCCTCAGCCAAATCCGCACCGTGTGCACATAGCCTAATTCTAAAGGTATGTGCACACGCTGCAGAAAATGCTGCGGATCCGCAGCAGTTTCCCATGAGTTTACAGTTCAATGTGAACCTATGGGAACCAAAAATCGCTGTACACATGCTGCGGAAAAACTGCACGGAAACGCAGCGGTTTACATTTCGCAGCATGTCACTTCTTTCTGCGGATTCCGCAGCGGTTTTACAACTGCTCCAATAGAAAATCGCAGTTGTAAAACCGCAGTGAAATGCGCAGAAAAACCGCGGTAAATCCACGATAAATCGGCAGCGGTTTAGCACTGTGGATTTTTCAAATCCGCTGCGGAAAAATCCGCATAGGACCAGAATATGTGTGCACATACCGAAACCCTACCCCTAACCCTAACCCTACCCCTAACCCTACCCCTAACCCTACCCCTACCCCTAACCCTACCCCTAACCCTACCCCTAACCCTACCCCTAACCCTACCCCTAACCCTAACCCTAACCTTACCCCTAACCCTACCCCTAACCCTAACCCTAGTTCTTACCCCAACCTTAGTGAAAAAAAAAAAATTCTTTATTTTTTTTATTGGCCCTATCTATGGGGGTGACAAAGGGGGGGGGGGTCATTTACTATTTTTTTTATTTTGATCACTGAGATAGGTTATATCTCAGTGATCAAAATTCACTCTGGAACGAATCTGCCGGCCGGCAGATTCGGCGGGCGCACTGCACATGCGCCCGCCATTTTGGAAGATGGCGGCGCCCAGCAAAGAAGACGGACGGACCTCGGGCGGCCAGGTAAGTATAAGGGGGGGGAGATCAGGGCACGGGGGGGCGTCGGAGCACGGGGGGGTGGATCGGAGCATGGGGGGGTGGATCGGAACACGGGAGGGAGGATTGGAGCACGGGGGAGGATTGGAGCACGGGGTGAGGGATCGCTGTGCGGGGGGGGGTGGATCGGAGCACGGGGGGGGGGGTCGCTGTGTGCGGGGGGTGGGGATCGGAGTGCGGGGGGGTTTGTTTGGAGCGCGGGGGGTGTGATTGGTGCACGGGGGAAGCGGACAGGAGGACGGGGGAGCGGAGCACAGGACGGAGGGGAGCGGACCACAGATCGGGGGACTGGGGGGGGCGATCGGAGGGGTGGGGTGGGTGCACATAAGTGTTTCCAGCCATGGCCGATGATATTGCAGCATCGGCCATGGCTGGATTGTAATATTTCACCAGTTTTTTAGGTGAAATATTACAAATCGCTCTGATTGGCAGTTTCACTTTCAACAGCCAATCAGAGCGATCGTAGCCACGAGGGGGTGAAGCCACCCCCCCTGGGCTAAACTACCACTCCCCCTGTCCCTGCAGATCGGGTGAAATGGGAGTTAACCCTTTCACCCGGCCTGCAGGGACGCGATCTTTCCATGACGCATATGCTGCGTCATGGGTCGGAATGGCACCGACTTTCATGACGCAGCGTATGCGTCAAAGGTCGGGAAGGGGTTAAAGTAGGTGACAAAGAGGAAATTAAAATAATACAGCATGAATTGAAGCATAAAATAAAGGAGGCCCAGGAAGCCTTCAGAATTAAACTTGAAAAGAAACTGTCCCACAATAATACCAGAGAGGTTTGGTCAGGAATGAAATTACTGACTGGGCTTAAGTTGAGGCCTGAAAATGATCCAGGAACAATGGACACGGCTAATGAGATGAATGAGTATTTCAACAGGTTCAGCAGTACATGTGTACATGTGCCAACTGATAGTGGATGGGACTTGGGTGCAAATTCTGCAACATCGATATTGGAGGATGAGCAGACTAATTTTAGAGTATCCGAAAATGATGTGAGGAGGCAGTTTAAGTCACTTAACATTGGTAAAGCTGCAGGACCTGATGGACTCAGCTCACGTGTCCTTAAAGTTTGTGCAGACCAGCTGTGTACTGTCTTTACACGCCTATTTAATGGAAGTCTACAAACACAGAGGGTACCTGTGTTATGGAAAACTTCCTGTCTGGTGCCGGTACCCAAGACTTCTTCTCCTGCAACCCTAAATGACTATCGTCCTGTAGCCTTAACATCTCACGCTATGAAGGCCTTGGAAAGATTAGTGCTTGCTCACTTAAGACCAAGGGTCAATGCTTTTATCGATCCCCTTCAGTTTGCTTACCGACATAGATTGGGGGTGGATGATGCTATTCTTTCTCTGTTACATAGGGTACATTCATTTCTGGAGATGGACAGAACCACGGTGCGAGCGATGTTCTTCGATTTCTCGAGTGCATTTAACTCCCTGCAGCCACTTTTACTACACAAAAAGATGACTGATATGAAGGTTGAGGAGGGGATGAGAAATTGGATAACTGACTACCTATCAGATCGGCCACAGTTTGTACAGATGGGAGCAGTGGTGTCAAGCAGATTATTGAGCAGTGTTGGTGCCCCCCAGGGAACGGTGCTTGCACCCTTTCTATTCACACTGTATACTTCAGACTTTCAGTATAAATCTGAACTTTGCCACCTTCAAAAATTTTCGGATGACTCCGTGGTTGTGGGATGCATTAGGGGAGATCAGGGGGATGAGGAATACAGAAGTGTGGTGTCGAATTTCGTGGATTGGTGCAATGGTAACTATCTACAACTAAATGTTAAGAAAACTAAGGAGTTGGTGGCCAACTATAGCAGGAGTAAGATGCTTACCGATCACTAGAGTTGAGCGACCTTGACCTTTTTAGAGTCGAGCCGGGTTTCGCGAAACCCGACTATCTCAAAAGTCGGGTCGAGTGAAATCGGCTGATTATGACGTAAAGTCGGGATCGACCGAAACACGAAACCCAATGCAAGTCAATGGGGCAGCATAGTCGGCAGTGAGTGGGGGCCAGGAAAACACCTAGAGTGCCCATTTTAATGTCAAAACCATCCATTCTTCTTAATGAAGCTTGTCAAGCGTAATTTACCTTATAATAATTGGAAGGCATTTGAAATTGGGGTTCATTTGGCTAAAGTTGTGGTGGGTAGGGCTGGTTCAAGTAATTAGTGGGCCCAGGAAATCTGGACCACGTCACGGCAGTGGAGCAGGGAGAGGTAAGTATTTCAACTTTGCAAGTGCTGTGAACCTGAGCAAGCAGGGGGGGCCCACTCGTTGGCATTGGCACTGGCACAGGGCCCCTCAAAGTACAGCGGTGTGTTTGCACGGCGGGGGCGCCTCCCACCGGCAGCAACACTTTTGCGTACTATGAGAGGCCCTGTGCCAGTGACGTCGCCAACTAGTATTCCTCCCCCCACCTGATGAAGGAACCTGCACTTTCATCTGCACCTTCCTGTTTGTCCCCGTGTAAGGTGGTATGGTATGCGGGAAGGGGGACCTGACTTTCAGCAGGGTCACAATCTTGCAGTGTAGCGTGCACGGGAAATGTTGCGTTATGGGTCAATGTACCAGCAGACTCATCTATCACTGGCTGGGCAATGGGCAGGATGAGGAGGAAACACAGATATAGGCCCAAAGAATAAAGTGGGCTAAATGCAGTTCAAAATTGGTAACACAGGACTAATCAGGGGGCATTGCAGTGGAGGACAACTGGAATGAGAGGCTGACACAGAGAGTAGGCCCAAATCAGTAAGTAGTCGAAATGCAGTTCAAAATTGGCAACAGTAGTAAACAGGCGGCACAGCTTTGTTCAGTGGAGGAGAACAGCAAGGAGTGGCAGACACCGATAGTAGGCCCCAACCCAACTAGTAGGCCAAATGCAGTCTAACATTAACAACTACTTAACGAGCGCCTGAAAACGGAATTTCAGGACAGGAAACCAGCAGAACAGCAAGGAGTGGCAGACACCGATAGTAGGCCCCAAACCAACTAGTACGCCAAATGCAGTTGTTCCGTTTAACCACAATTTAATGAGAGCCTGAAGATAGAAGTTCAGGAAAGGCAACCTGGAGAACACCTTGGAGTGGAACACACCATCTCTCTACACCCCATACCCAATTTGTAGGCCTAATGCAGTGTAGTTTCCAAGAACTACTAAACGAGAGCCGGAAGATCGAAGCTCAGGAAAGGCAACCTGGAGAACACCTTGGAGTGGAACACACCATCTCTCTACACCCCATACCCAATTTGTAGGCCTAATGCAGTGTAGTTTCCAAGAACTACTAAACGAGAGCCGGAAGATCGAAGCTCAGGAAAGGCAACCTGGAGAACACCTTGGAGTGGAACACACCATCTCTCTACACCCCATACCCAATTTGTAGGCCCAATGCAGCATAGTTTCCAACAACTACTAAACGAGAGCATGATGATCGAAGCATTGGCGAGGAAACCTGGGGAACACCTTGGAGTGGAACACACCATCTCTCTACACCCCATACCCAATTTGTAGGCCTAATGCAGCGTAGTTTCCAACAACTACTAAACGAGAGCATGATGATCGAAGCATTGGCGAGGAAACCTGGGGAACACCTTGGAGTGGAACACACCATCTCTCTACAGTGGAACACACCATCTCTCTACACCCCATACCCAATTTGTAGGCCTAATGCAGTGTAGTTTCCAACAACTACTAAACGAGAGCCGGAAGATCGAAGCTCAGGAAAGGCAACCTGGGGAACACCTTGGAGTGGAACACACCATCTCTCTACACCCCATACCCAATTTGAAGGCCCAATGCAGCGTAGTTTCCAACAACTACTAAACGAGAGCATGATGATCGAAGCATTGGCGAGGAAACCTGGGGAACACCTTGGAGTGGAACACACCATCTCTCTACACCCCATACCCAATTTGTAGGCCTAATGCAGCGTAGTTTCCAACAACTACTAAACGAGAGCATGATGATCGAAGCATTGGCGAGGAAACCTGGGGAACACCTTGGAGTGGAACACACCATCTCTCTACAGTGGAACACACCATCTCTCTACACCCCATACCCAATTTGTAGGCCTAATGCAGTGTAGTTTCCAACAACTACTAAACGAGAGCCGGAAGATCGAAGCTCAGGAAAGGCAACCTGGGGAACACCTTGGAGTGGAACACACCATCTCTCTACACCCCATACCCAATTTGTAGGCCCAATGCAGCGTAGTTTCCAACAACTACTAAACGAGAGCATGATGATCGAAGCATTGGCGAGGAAACCTGGGGAACACCTTGGAGTGGAACACACCATCTCTCTACACCCCATACCCAATTTGTAGGCCTAATGCAGCGTAGTTTCCAACAACTACTAAACGAGAGCATGATGATCGAAGCATTGGCGAGGAAACCTGGGGAACACCTTGGAGTGGAACACACCATCTCTCTACACCCCATACCCAATTTGTAGGCCTAATGCAGCGTAGTTTCCAACAACTACTAAACGAGAGCATGATGATCGAAGCATTGGCGAGGAAACCTGGGGAACACCTTGGAGTGGAACACACCATCTCTCTACAGTGGAACACACCATCTCTCTACACCCCATACCCAATTTGTAGGCCTAATGCAGCGTAGTTTCCAACAACTACTAAACGAGAGCCGGAAGATCGAAGCTCAGGAAAGGCAACCTGGAGAACACCTTGGAGTGGAACACACCATCTCTCTACACCCCATACCCAATTTGTAGGCCTAATGCAGCGTAGTTTCCAACAACTACTAAACGAGAGCCGGAAGATCGAAGCTCAGGAAAGGCAAACTGGGGAACACCTTGGAGTGGAACACACCATCTCTCTACACCCCATACCCAATTTGTAGGCCCAATGCAGCGTAGTTTCCAACAACTACTAAACGAGAGCATGATGATCGAAGCATTGGCGAGGAAACCTGGGGAACACCTTGGAGTGGAACACACCATCTCTCTACACCCCATACCCAATTTGTAGGCCTAATGCAGCGTAGTTTCCAACAACTACTAAACGAGAGCATGATGATCGAAGCATTGGCGAGGAAACCTGGGGAACACCTTGGAGTGGAACACACCATCTCTCTACAGTGGAACACACCATCTCTCTACACCCCATACCCAATTTGTAGGCCCAATGCAGCATAGTTTCCAACAACTACTAAACGAGAGCATGATGATCGAAGCATTGGCGAGGAAACCTGGGGAACACCTTGGAGTGGAACACACCATCTCTCTACACCCCATACCCAATTTGTAGGCCTAATGCAGCGTAGTTTCCAACAACTACTAAACGAGAGCCGGAAGATCGAAGCTCAGGAAAGGCAAACTGGGGAACACCTTGGAGTGGAACACACCATCTCTCTACACCCCATACCCAATTTGTAGGCCCAATGCAGCGTAGTTTCCAACAACTACTAAACGAGAGCATGATGATCGAAGCATTGGCGAGGAAACCTGGGGAACACCTTGGAGTGGAACACACCATCTCTCTACACCCCATACCCAATTTGTAGGCCTAATGCAGCGTAGTTTCCAACAACTACTAAACGAGAGCATGATGATCGAAGCATTGGCGAGGAAACCTGGGGAACACCTTGGAGTGGAACACACCATCTCTCTACAGTGGAACACACCATCTCTCTACACCCCATACCCAATTTGTAGGCCTAATGCAGCGTAGTTTCCAACAACTACTAAACGAGAGCATGATGATCGAAGCATTGGCGAGGAAACCTGGGGAACACCTTGGAGTGGAACACACCATCTCTCTACAGTGGAACACACCATCTCTCTACACCCCATACCCAATTTGTAGGCCTAATGCAGCGTAGTTTCCAACAACTACTAAACGAGAGCCGGAAGATCGAAGCTCAGGAAAGGCAACCTGGGGAACACCTTGGAGTGGAACACACCATCGCTCTACACCCCATACCCAATTTGTAGGCCCAATGCAGCGTAGTTTCCAACAACTACTAAACGAGAGCATGATGATCGAAGCATTGGCGAGGAAACCTGGGGAACACCTTGGAGTGGAACACACCATCTCTCTACACCCCATACCCAATTTGTAGGCCTAATGCAGCGTAGTTTCCAACAACTACTAAACGAGAGCCGGAAGATCGAAGCTCAGGAAAGGCAACCTGGAGAACACCTTGGAGTGGAACACACCATCTCTCTACACCCCATACCCAATTTGTAGGCCTAATGCAGCGTAGTTTCCAACAACTACTAAACGAGAGCCGGAAGATCGAAGCTCAGGAAAGGCAACCTGGGGAGCTGTTGTGAATTCTGTGGCTGAATTCACTCCTGTGGTCACAAGTGGTACTGCAGCTTCTGAGCTTCCTCCCTCAGGTGTTCTGGTGAGCTCGTTAACTGCTTCATTACTTAACTCCGCCTGATGCTGCTATCCTTGCTCCTTGTCAATGTTTCAGTGTTGGATCTGAGCTTCTCCTGATTGTTCCTGTGACCTGCTGCTCTGTATAGCTAAGTGCTTTTTGCTTTTTTGTTGCTTTTTTTCTGTCCAGCTTGTCTTTTGTTTTGCTGGAAGCTCTGAGACGCAAAGGGTGTACCACCGTGCCGTTAGTTCGGCACGGTGGTTTTTTTTGCCCCTTTGCGTGGTTTTGCTTTAGGGTTTTTTGTAGACTGCAAAGTTCGCTTTACTGTCCTCGCTCTGTCCTAGAATATCGGGCCCCACTTTGCTGAATCTATTTCATCCCTACGTTTTGTCTTTTCATCTTACTCACAGTCATTATATGTGGGGGGCTGCCTTTTCCTTTGGGGAATTTCTCTGGGGCAAGTCAGGCCTATTTTTCTATCTTCAGGCTAGCTAGTTTCTTAGGCTGTGCCGAGTTGCCTAGGTAGTTGTTAGGCGCAATCCACAGCCGCTTTTAGTTGTGTTTAGGATAGGATCAGGTGTGCAGTCTACAGAGTTTCCACGTCTCAGAGCTCGTTCTTGTATTTTTGGGTATTTGTCAGATCACTGTGTGCGCTCTGATCGCTAAGCACACTGTGTTTCTGGATTGCCTTCATAACACCTGTCATTAGCAAACATAACAGTACAAGGAGCCAAACTAATGATTCTCAATAGAGGGAAAGAAAAAGTTCTGACATCATTTTTTTTTTTTTTTTCTGCTCTGTGTTCACTTTTTTTTTTTTCCCCTAGACATTTGGGTGATTCTGGACACAGGTGTGGACATGGATATTCAGGGTCTGTGCTCTTCAATGGATAATCTCGTTATAAATGTACAAAAAATTCAAGATACTATTGATCAGAAATCTATGTTAGAACCAAGAATTCCTATTCCTGATTTGTTTTTTGGAGATAGAACTAAGTTTCTAAGTTTCAAAAATAATTGTAAGCTATTTCTGGCCTTGAAACCTCATTCTTCTGGTAATCCTATTCAACAGGTTTTGATTATTATTTCTTTTTTGCGCGGCGACCCTCAAGACTGGGCATTTTCTCTTGCGCCAGGAGACCCTGCATTGAGTAGTGTCGATGCGTTTTTCCTGGCGCTCGGATTGCTGTACGATGAGCCTAATTCAGTGGATCAGGCTGAGAAAAATTTGCTGGCTTTGTGCCAGGGTCAGGATGATATAGAAGTATATTGTCAGAAATTTAGGAAATGGTCAGTACTCACTCAGTGGAATGAATCTGCGCTGGCAGCTTTGTTCAGAAAGGGTCTCTCTGAGGCTCTTAAGGATGTCATGGTGGGATTTCCTATGCCTGCTGATTTGAATGAGTCTTTGTCTTTGGCCATTCACATCGGTCGACGCTTGCGCGAGCGTAAATCTGTGCACCATTTGGCGGTACTGCCTGAGGTTAAACCTGAGCCTATGCAGTGCGATAGGACTATGACTAGAGTTGAACGGCAGGAATACAGATGTCTGAATGGTCTGTGTTTCTACTGTGGTGATTCCACTCATGCTATTTCTGATTGTCCTAAGCGCACTAAGCGGTCCGCTAGGTCTGCCGTCATTGGTACTGTACAGTCCAAATTCCTTCTGTCCATTACCTTGATATGCTCTTTGTCGTCGTTTTCTGTCATGGCGTTTGTGGATTCGGGCGCTGCCCTGAATCTGATGGATTTGGATTATGCTAAACGTTGTGGGTTTTTCTTGGAGCCTTTGCGGTGTCCTATTCCATTGAGAGGAATTGATGCTACACCTTTGGCCAAGAATAAACCTCAATACTGGGCCCAGCTGACCATGTGCATGGCTCCTGCACATCAGGAAGTTATTCGCTTTCTGGTGTTGCATAATCTGCATGATGTGGTCGTGTTGGGGTTGCCATGGCTACAAACCCATAATCCAGTATTGGATTGGAATTCCATGTCGGTATCCAGCTGGGGTTGTCAGGGGGTACATGGTGATGTTCCATTTTTGTCGATTTCGTCATCCACCCCTTCTGAGGTCCCAGAGTTCTTGTCTGATTATCAGGATGTATTTGAAGAGCCCAAGTCCGATGCTCTACCTCCGCATAGGGATTGTGATTGTGCTATCAATTTGATTCCTGGTAGTAAATTCCCTAAAGGTCGATTATTTAATTTATCCGTGCCCGAACACGCCGCTATGCGCAGTTATGTGAAGGAATCCCTGGAGAAGGGACATATTCGCCCATCGTCATCACCACTGGGAGCAGGGTTTTTCTTTGTAGCCAAGAAGGATGGTTCGCTGAGACCGTGTATTGATTACCGCCTTCTTAATAAGATCACTGTTAAATTTCAGTATCCCTTGCCATTGTTATCTGACTTGTTTGCTCGGATTAAGGGGGCTAGTTGGTTCACTAAGATAGATCTTCGTGGTGCGTATAATCTGGTGAGAATCAGGCAAGGAGATGAATGGAAAACTGCATTCAATACGCCCGAGGGTCATTTTGAGTATCTAGTGATGCCCTTCGGACTTGCCAATACTCCATCTGTGTTTCAGTCTTTTATGCATGACATCTTCCGTGAGTATCTGGATAAATTCCTGATTGTTTACTTGGATGACATTTTGATCTTCTCAGATGATTGGGAGTCTCATGTGAAGCAGGTCAGAATGGTTTTTCAGGTCCTGCGTGCTAACTCTTTGTTTGTGAAGGGATCAAAGTGTCTCTTCGGTGTGCAGGAAGTTTCATTTTTGGGGTTCATCTTTACCCCTTCTACTATCGAGATGGATCCAGTTAAGGTCCAAGCCATCCAGGATTGGATTCAGCCGACATCTCTGAAAAGTCTGCAAAAGTTCCTGGGCTTTGCTAATTTTTATCGTCGCTTCATCTGTAATTTTTCTAGCATTGCCAAACCATTGACCGATTTGACCAAGAAGGGTGCTGATTTGGTTAATTGGTCTTCTGCTGCTGTGGAAGCTTTTCAGGAGTTGAAGCATCGTTTTTGTTCTGCCCCTGTGTTGTGTCAGCCAGATGTTTCTCTTCCGTTCCAGGTCGAGGTTGATGCTTCTGAGATTGGAGCAGGGGCGGTTTTGTCACAGAGAGGTTCTGATTGCTCAGTGATGAAACCATGTGCTTTCTTTTCCAGGAAGTTTTCGCCCGCTGAGCGTAATTATGATGTGGGCAATCGAGAGTTGCTGGCCATGAAGTGGGCATTCGAGGAGTGGCGTCATTGGCTTGAAGGAGCTAAGCATCGCGTGGTGGTATTGACTGATCATAAGAACTTGACTTATCTCGAGTCTGCCAAGCGCTTGAATCCTAGACAGGCCCGTTGGTCGTTATTTTTTGCCCGCTTCGACTTTGTGATTTCGTACCTTCCGGGCTCTAAAAATGTGAAGGCGGATGCTCTGTCTAGGAGTTTTGTTCCCGACTCTCCGGGTTTATCTGAGCCAGCGGGTATCCTCAAGGAAGGAGTCATTGTGTCTGCCATCTCCCCTGATTTGCGGCGGGTGCTGCAAAAATTTCAGGCGAATAAACCTGATCGTTGTCCAGCAGAGAAACTGTTCGTCCCTGATAGGTGGACTAATAAACTTATCTCTGAACTTCATTGTTCGGTGTTGGCTGGTCATCCTGGAATCTTTGGTACCAGAGAGTTAGTGGCTAGATCCTTCTGGTGGCCATCTCTGTCACGGGATGTACGTACTTTTGTGCAGTCCTGTGGGATTTGTGCTAGGGCTAAGCCCTGCTGTTCTCGTGCCAGTGGGTTGCTTTTGCCCTTGCCGGTCCCAAAGAGGCCTTGGACACATATTTCGATGGATTTCATTTCTGACCTTCCCGTTTCTCAAAAGATGTCAGTCATTTGGGTGGTCTGTGATCGCTTTTCTAAAATGGTCCATCTGGTGCCCTTGGCTAAATTGCCTTCCTCCTCTGATTTGGTACCTTTGTTCTTTCAGCATGTGGTTCGGTTGCATGGCATTCCTGAGAATATTGTTTGTGACAGAGGTTCCCAGTTTGTTTCAAGGTTTTGGCGAGCCTTTTGTGGTAGGATGGGTATTGACCTATCCTTTTCCTCGGCTTTCCATCCTCAGACTAATGGCCAGACCGAACGAACCAATCAGACCTTGGAAACATATCTGAGATGTTTTGTTTCTGCAGACCAGGATGATTGGGTGTCCTTTTTGCCGTTGGCTGAGTTCGCCCTTAATAATCGGGCCAGCTCGGCTACCTTGGTTTCTCCATTTTTTTGCAATTCTGGGTTCCATCCTCGTTTCTCTTCAGGACAGGTTGAGTCTTCGGACTGTCCTGGTGTGGATTCTGTGGTGGATAGGTTGCAGCAGATCTGGACTCAGGTAGTGGACAATTTGATCTTGTCCCAGGAGAAAGCTCAACTTTTCGCTAATCGCAGACGCCGTGCGGGTCCCCGACTTCGTGTTGGGGATCTGGTTTGGTTATCTTCTCGTCATATTCCTATGAAGGTTTCCTCTCCTAAATTTAAACCTCGTTTTATTGGTCCATATAGGATTTCTGAGGTTCTCAATCCTGTGTCTTTTCGTTTGACCCTCCCAGACTCCTTTTCCATACATAATGTATTCCATAGGTCGTTGTTGCGGAGATACGTGGCACCTATGGTTCCATCTGTTGAGCCTCCTGCCCCGGTTTTGGTGGAGGGGGAATTGGAGTATATTGTGGAGAAGATTTTGGATTCTCGTGTTTCTAGACGGAAACTCCAGTATCTGGTTAAATGGAAGGGTTATGCTCAGGAAGATAATTCCTGGGTTTTTGCCTCTGATGTTCATGCTTCCGATCTTGTTCGTGCTTTTCATGCGGCTCATCCTGGTCGGCCTGGGGGCTCTGGTGAGGGTTCGGTGACCCCTCCTCAAGGGGGGGGTACTGTTGTGAATTCTGTGGCTGAATTCACTCCTGTGGTCACAAGTGGTACTGCAGCTTCTGAGCTTCCTCCCTCAGGTGTTCTGGTGAGCTCGTTAACTGCTTTATTACTTAACTCCGCCTGATGCTGCTATCCTTGCTCCTTGTCAATGTTTCAGTGTTGGATCTGAGCTTCTGCTGATTGTTCCTGTGACCTGCTGCTCTGTATAGCTAAGTGCTTTTTGCTTTTTTGTTGCTTTTTTTCTGTCCAGCTTGTCTTTTGTTTTGCTGGAAGCTCTGAGACGCAAAGGGTGTACCACCGTGCCGTTAGTTCGGCACGGTGGGTTTTTTTTTGCCCCTTTGCGTGGTTTTGCTTTAGGGTTTTTTGTAGACTGCAAAGTTCGCTTTACTGTCCTCGCTCTGTCCTAGAATATCGGGCCCCACTTTGCTGAATCTATTTCATCCCTACGTTTTGTCTTTTCATCTTACTCACAGTCATTATATGTGGGGGGCTGCCTTTTCCTTTGGGGAATTTCTCTGGGGCAAGTCAGGCCTATTTTTCTATCTTCAGGCTAGCTAGTTTCTTAGGCTGTGCCGAGTTGCCTAGGTAGTTGTTAGGCGCAATCCACAGCCGCTTTTAGTTGTGTTTAGGATAGGATCAGGTGTGCAGTCTACAGAGTTTCCACGTCTCAGAGCTCGTTCTTGTATTTTTGGGTATTTGTCAGATCACTGTGTGCGCTCTGATCGCTAAGCACACTGTGTTTCTGGATTGCCTTCATAACACCTGTCATTAGCAAACATAACAGGGAGCACCTTGGAGTGTAACAAACCCTCTCTCTACACCACGGAAGGGCTGATTCTTAGGAAGGAAGGCTGTCGGAAAGAAGCAGGGCGCGTCCGAGGGTGATTATATTCTTATTAGGTATATACTCACCCTCGGACGCGCCCTGCTTCTTTATTTGTAATGAATGTTTATTTGCAATGTGGTTTTGACTTACTCTATTTTTATGGTAAATAATGATTTTATTATTTTCATTGTTTTGCATCTTCTTGGCAATAATATAAAGAAGACGCGACAGGACAACACTCGGTGGATGCCATATCTGTGTTTAAAATTGAAAAAACCTTTCAGTTAACTACTTGCAGGAGAAAGTTATTGTAGCTGGTGGCCATTTTTAGTACTGTACCAGATTTTTGTTGTATGTGTTTGTTTTTAATGTTAAAATGTCTGCATTTGATATCTCTCCAGTATTTTCTTTTTTATAAGCAAAATACTTATTTTTATATTTTCTGATGTTGGTTCCAGGGGTACACGGGCAGCAGTGGTGTGGTCAGTGGAGGCCTAGTGGAAGGAGTGACCGCAGACAGGCATCGAAGGCCTAAAATAATAACACATGGCTGTAGGCAATTTTAAATTGGTTCCAGGGGTACACGGGCAGCAGTGGTGTGGTCAGTGGAGGCCTAGTGGAAGGAGTGACCGCAGACAGGCATCGAAGGCCTAAAATAATAACACATGGCTGTAGGCAATTTTAAATTGGTTACAGGGGTACACGGGCAGCAGTGGTGTGGTCAGTGGAGGCCTAGTGGAAGGAGTGACCGCAGACAGGCATCGAAGGCCTAAAATAATAACACATGGCTGTAGGCAATTTTAAATTGGTTACAGGGGTACACGGGCAGCAGTGGTGTGGTCAGTGGAGGCCTAGTGGAAGGAGTGACCACAGACAGGCATCGAAGGCCTAACATAACAAAAATGTCAATACAATGGTATTGTCAGTGGCAGGCATTGAAGGATGTCAGCGCATAGACTAAACATTGGTGGAGCTGTGAGATAATTTTGCAAGTGGTAGAGCACTGTTTGAGCTGGGGGGGGAACTGTCTTGTGGCCGGCGGTACAGGCCCAGGGCCCCTCATATTACAACGGTGTGTCTGACGTTGGGTGCGCACCACCACCGCCAGTGACACTTTATTGTACTAGGAGGGACCCAGTGGCAGTGCCGTCGACCAAAAGCGGGCACACCCACCTCTTCAGACAAACTGCACTCTCACGGGTGCTGTCGCCAAGTGTCGATACCACGGCCCCGTGTGGGGAGTTTGGCCATTTAGTGAGGTGTAAACATGTCGTATGCTGGACAATCAGGTGCAGAAAATTACGAGATTGGAAAAGGCATTCAGAATAGTCCACAGGCAAGACCTTTTCATAGGAAAGCTAGGTGTCAGCCGGGCAAGGTGGGGCAAAAGATTTCGAAATCCAGTTGTGGTTCATTTTAATGAAGGTTAGATCATCTACATTTTGGGTAGCCAGACGAGTCCTTTTTTCTGTTAGTATTGAACCTGCAGCACTGAATACTCTTTCTGATAGGACACTAGCTGCCGGGCAAGCAAGCTCCTGCAATGCATATTCTGCCAATTCTGGCCAGGTGTCTAATTTTGATGACCAGTAATCAAATGGGAATGACGGTTGAGGGAGAACATCGATAAGGGATGAAAAATAGTTTGTAACCATACTGGACAAATGTTGTCTCCTGTCACTTTGAATTGATGCTGCAGTACCTGTCCTGTCTGCGGTCATAGCAAAATCACTCCACAACCTGGTCAGAAAACCCCTCTGGCCAACGCCACTTCTGATTTCTGCCCCTCTAACTCCTCTGGCCTGCTGGCCCCTGCAGCTCGTGTGAGAACGATCATGGGCGCTGTGTGCAGGGAATGCCAGAAGCAAACGGTCAACAAGAGTTGATTGTTTGGTTGCTAATATTAGTTCCAAGTTCTCATGTGGCATTATATTTTGCAATTTGCCTTTATAGCGAGGATCAAGGAGGCAGGCCAACCAGTAATCGTCATCATTCATCATTTTAGTTATGCGTGTGTCCCTTTTGAGGATACGTAAGGCATAATCCGCCATGTGGGCCAAAGTTCCAGTTCTCAAATCTGCGGTTGTGCTTGGTTGAGGGGCAGTTTCAGGCAAATCCACGTCACTTGTGTCCCTCCAAAAACCAGAACCCGGCCTTGCCGCGCCACCAATTTCCAGTGGCCCCGGAAAAGCTTCCTCATTAAAAATATAATCATCCCCATCATCCTCCTCGTCCTCCTCCTCCTCTTCGCCCGCTAACTCGTCCTGTACACTGCTCTGGCCAGACAATGGCTGACTGTCATCAAGGCTTTCCTCTTCCTCAGCTGCAGACGCCTGATCCTTTATGTGCGTCAAACTTTGCATCAGCAGACGCATTAGGGGGATGCTCATGCTTATTATGGCGTTGTCTGCACTAACCAGCCGTGTGCATTCCTCAAAACACTGAAGGACTTGACACATGTCTTGAATCTTCGACCACTGCACACCTGACAACTCCATGTCTGCCATCCTACTGCCTGCCCGTGTATGTGTATCCTCCCACAAAAACATAACAGCCCGCCTCTGTTCGCACAGTCTCTGAAGCATATGCAGTGTTGAGTTCCACCTTGTTGCAACGTCTATGATTAGGCGATGCTGGGGAAGGTTCAAAGAACGCTGATAGGTCTGCATACGGCTGGAGTGTACGGGCGAACGGCGGATATGTGAGCAAAGTCCACACACTTTGAGGAGCAGGTCGGATAATCCCGGATAACTTTTCAGGAAGCACTGCACCACCAGGTTTAAGGTGTGAGCCAGGCAAGGAATGTGTTTCAGTTGGGAAAGGGAGATGGCAGCCATGAAATTCCTGCCGTTATCACTCACTACCTTGCCTGCCTCAAGATCTACAGTGCCCAGCCACGACTGTGTTTCTTTCTGCAAGAACTCGGACAGAACTTCTGCGGTGTGTCTGTTGTCGCCAAAACACTTCATAGCCAATACAGCCTGCTGACATTTGCCAGTAGCTGCCCCATAATGGGAGACCTGGTGTGCAACAGTGGCAGCTGCGGATGGAGTGGTTGTGCGACTGCGGTCTGTGGACGAGCTCTCGCTTCTGCAGTAGGACGAAGAGGAGGAGGAGGGGGTGCGAACGGCTCCAGCCAATTGTTTCCTAGACCGTGGGCTAGGCAGAACTGTCCCAAACTTGCTGTCCCCTGTGGACCCTGCATCCACCACATTTACCCAGTGTGCCGTGATGGACACGTAACGTCCCTGGCCATGCCTACTGGTCCATGCATCTGTTGTCAGGTGCACCTTTGTGCTCACAGATTGCCTGAGTGCATGGACGATGCGCTCTTTAACATGCTGGCGGAGGGCTGGCATGGCTTTTCTGGAAAAAAAGTGTCGACTGGGTAGCTCGTAGCGTGGTACAGCGTAGTCCATCAGGGCTTTGAAAGCTTCGCTTTCAACTAACCGGTAGGGCATCATCTCTAACGAGATTAGTCTAGCTATGTGTGCGTTCAAACCCTGTGTACGCGGATGCGAGGCTAAGTACTTCCTTTTTCTAACCATAGTCTCATGTAGGGTGAGCTGGACTGGAGAGCTGGAGATCGTGGAACTAGCCTAGTCTGCCGGTGGACATGGCAGACTGAGAGACGGTGGGAGATGGTATTGTTGCCGCCGGTGCCCTAGATGCAGTGTTTCCTACTACGAAACTGGTGATTCCCTGACCCTGACTGCTTTGGCCTGGCAAAGAAACCTGCACAGATACTGCAGGTGGTGCGGAAAATGGTGGCCCTACACTGCCGGAAGGGATGTTGCGTTGCTGACTAGCTTCATTGGCCGAGGGTGCTACAACCTTAAGGGACGTTTGGTAGTTAGTCCAGGCTTGCAAATGCATGGTGGTTAAATGTCTATGCATGCAACTTGTATTGAGACTTTTCAGATTCTGTCCTCTGCTTAAGGTAGTTGAACATTTTTGACAGATGACTTTGCGCTGATCAATTGGATGTTGTTTAAAAAAATGCCAGACTGCACTCTTTCTAGCATCGGATACCTTTTCAGGCATTGCAGACTGAGCTTTAACCGGATGGCCACGCTGTCCTCCAACAGGTTTTGACTTTGCCACGCGTTTTGGGCAAGATACGGGCCCGGCAGATGGAACCTGTTGCGATGTTGATGCCTGCTGCGGCCCCTCCTCCTCCGCTTCAGAACTGCTGCCGCCTGCACCCTGTTCCCCCAATGGCTGCCAATCGGGGTCAAGAACTGGGTCATCTATTACCTCTTCTTGTAGCTCGTGTGCAACTTCGTCTGTGTCACCGTGTCGGTCGGTGGTATAGCATTCGTGATGGGGCAACATAGTCTCATCAGGGTCTGATTCTTGATCATTACCCTGCGAGGGCAATGTTGTGGTCTGAGTCAAAGGACCAGCATAGTAGTCTGGCTGTGGCTGTGCATCAGTGCACTCCATGTCAGATTCAACTTGTAATGGGCATGGACTGTTAACTGCTTCACTTTCTAAGCCAGGGACGGTATGTGTAAAGAGCTCCATGGAGTAACCCGTTGTGTCGCCTGCTGCATTCTTCTCTGTTGTTGTTTTTGCTGAAGAGGACAAGGAAGCGACTTGTCCCTGACCGTGAACATCCACTAACGACGCGCTGCTTTGACATTTACCAGTTTCACGAGAGGAGGCAAAAGAGCTAGAGGCTGAGTCAGCAAGATAAGCCAAAACTTGCTCTTGCTGCTCCGGCTTTAAAAGCGGTTTTCCTACTCCCAGAAAAGGGAGCGTTCGAGGCCTTGTGTAGCCTGACGACGAACCTGGCTCCACAGCTTCAGACTTAGGTGCAATATTTTTTTTCCCACGACCAGCTGATGCTCCACCACTACCCTCATTACCAGCTGACAATGAACGCCCCCGGCCACGACCTCTTCCACCATACTTCCTCATTGTTTTAAAAACGTAAACAAACTAACGGTATTTGTTGCTGTCACACAAATTACACGGTGAGCTATAACTTCAGTATGATTTAGCTACCCCTTTACAGGTGAGTGAGACCACAACGAAAATCAGGCACAATGTTACACACTCTGTTGTTGGTGGCAACAAATGAGAGAGATGCCACACACGCAGGACTGTCACTGAAGCACAAATGTAAATATTAATCTCTCACTGATTTGATTTTTTTTTTTTTTTCAGGGAGACTTTAGGAAAAAAAAATAATAGAATAAAATGATTTTTTCAGGAAGAATTTAGAAACCAAATAAAATAAAATGATTTTTTCAGGGAGAATTTAGAAAACAAATAAAACAAAAAAAGGCTTTCTATGGCCCACTGAGTGAGAGATGACGCACACAGGAGTCAGGAGTGGCACACAAGCCCAGAGGCCAATATTTATCTCCCACTGATTGATGTAGTGATTTTTTCAGGTAGATTTTGGAACCCAAATCAAGCTAAAAAAATAATAGGCTTTCTATGGCCCACAATTGGAGAGAGAGAGAGATGGCACCCCCAGGAGTCAAGACTGGCACACAAGCAGAAAGGGCAATATTAATCTCCCACTGATTTTTTTTTTTTTTTTTTTTTTCAGGGAGACTTTAGGAAAAAAAAAAAAATAGAATAAAATGATTTTTTCAGGAAGAATTTAGAAACCAAATAAAATAAAATGATTTTTTCAGGGAGAATTTAGAAAACAAATAAAACAAAAAAAGGCTTTCTATGGCCCACTGAGTGAGAGATGACGCACACAGGAGTCAGGAGTGGCACACAAGCCCAGAGGCCAATATTTATCTCCCACTTTTTTTTTTTTGTTCCAGGGAAAATTTATAAACCCAATAAAAAAAATAATAAATAGGCTTTCTATGGCCCACTATCTGAGAGACAGAGAGAGATGGCACGCTTAGGACTGGCACACAAGCCCAAAGGCCAATATTAATCTCCCTTTTTTTTTTAAGGGAGAATTTATAAAACCAAAAAAAAATAAATAAATAGGCTTTCTATGGCCCACTATTTGTGAGAGAGATGGCACGCTCAGGACTAGCACACAAGCCCAGAGGCCAATATTAATCTTCCACTTTTTTTTTTTTTTCCAGGGAAAATTTATAAACCCAATAAAAAAAATAAAAAATAAATAGGCTTTCTATGGCCCACTATCTGAGAGAGATGGCACGCTTAGGACTGGCACACAAGCCCAAAGGCCAATATTAATCTCCCACTGATTGATTTATTGATTTTTTCAGGTAGAATTTAGAACCCAAATAAAGCAAAAAAAAAAAAAAAATGGGCTTTCTATGGCCCACTGAGTGAGTGATGATGCACACAGGAGTCAGGAGTGGCACACAAGCCCTGAGGCCAATATTTTTCTCCCACTGATTGATGTAGTGATTTTTTCAGGTACATTTTAGAACCCAAATCAAGAAAAAAAATAAATAGGCTTTCTATGGCCCACTATTTGTGAGAGAGATGGCACGCTCAGGACTGGCACACAAGCCCAGAGGCCAATATTAATCTCCCACTTTTTTTTTTGTTGGTTCCAGGGAAAATTTATAAACCCAATAAAAAAATAAATAAATAGGCTTTCTATGGCCCACTGTCTGAGAGAGAGAGAGATGGCACGCTTAGGACTGGCACACAAGCCCAAAGGCCAATATTAATCTCCCACTGATTGATTTATTGATTTTTTCAGGTAGAATTTAGAACCCAAATAAAGCAAAAAAAAAAAGAAAAAAGGGCTTTCTATGGCCCACTGAGTGAGTGATGATGCACACAGGAGTCAGGAGTGGCACACAAGCCCTGAGGCCAATATTTTTCTCCCACTGATTGATGTAGTGATTTTTTCAGGTAGATTTTAGAACCAAAATCAAGCAACAAAATAAATAGGCTTTCTATGGCCCACTGAGTGAGAGATGACACAGACAGGGATGGCACTCTAGCAGAAATGTCAATCTTAATCTCCCACAAAAAAAAAAAAAAAAACAGGGAGTGTCCTTCAATTACTATCTCCCTGCAGTAATCTCAGCCAGGTATGGCAGGCAGCAATAAGGAGTGGACTGATGCACAAATTAAATAAAAAGTGTGTACAAACAAAAAAGATAGCTGTGCAGAAAGGAAGGAACAAGAGGATTTGTGCTTTGAAAAAAGCAGTTGGTTTGCACAGCGGCGTACACACAGCAATGCAGCTATCAGGGAGCCTTCTAGGGCAGCCCAATGAGCTACAGCGCTGAGGGGGAAAAAAAATAAAAATGTAGCTTCCACTGTCCCTGCACACCGAAGGTGGTGTTGGGCAGTGGAAATCACTACAGCACAAGCGGTTTGGTGGTTAATGGACCCTGCCTAACGCTATCCCTGCTTCTGACGAAGCGGCAGCAACCTCTCCCTAAGCTCAGATCAGCAGCAGTAACATGGCGGTCGGCGGGAACTCCCCTTTATAGCCCCTGTGACGCCGCAGACAGCAAGCCAATCACTGCAATGCCCTTCTCTAAGATGGTGGGGACCAGGACCTATGTCATCACGCTGCCCACACTCTGCGTTTACCTTCATTGGCTGAGAAATGGCGCTTTTCGCGTCATTGAAACGCGACTTTGGCGCGAAAGTCGCGTACCGCATGGCCGACCCCGCACAGGGGTCGGATCGGGTTTCATGAAACCCGACTTTGCCAAAAGTCGGCGACTTTTGAAAATGAACGACCCGTTTCGCTCAACCCTACCGATCACTATTGCTGGTCAGGAGGTCGAGCAGGTGGAGAGTTACAAATATTTGGGGGTCCATTTGGATAGCAAACTGGACTGGAGATGCCACTCAGAGTTTGTCTACAAGAAGGGGATGAGCAGACTGTATTTCCTAAGGAAACTGAGGTCTTTTAATGTGTGCAGCAAAATGTTAGAAATGTTCTACCAATCTGTAGTGGCAAGTGCCATCTTTTTTGCAATCACGTGCTGGGGTAGTAGTGTGCGGGCCTCTGATGCTAATAAGCTGAATAAGATTATCAAGAAGGCAAGTTCTGCTGTGGGCTGTAATCTGGACTCTTTTGGGGAGGTAGTGGAGAGAAGAACTCTGAAAAAGTGTATGGCAATTATGAACAATAATGCACATCCATTATATGAGCTATTCATGAGACAGAAGAGCACCTTCAGTAACCGGCTAATACTTCTGAGGTGTAAGAAGGAAAAATATAGGAAATCGTTTGTGCCAACTGCCATGGGAATGTACAATAATAACATTAGGGTTAAACCACCAAGGTGAAAGTCTA
This sequence comes from Ranitomeya imitator, assembly GCF_032444005.1. Classification (NCBI taxonomy): domain Eukaryota; kingdom Metazoa; phylum Chordata; class Amphibia; order Anura; family Dendrobatidae; genus Ranitomeya; species Ranitomeya imitator. Next base: position 254,830,744 of record NC_091282.1, read on the forward strand.
CTTATTTCTCTACATTTCAGTTCACTCGTTGTGTATGTCCTATTCTAATGTATAATGTATAATGTTCTTCTGTCAACAAACTGTCATGTCAACTATGTAATTCCTTTATGATTTTTATGATTTAAGTTGTGCTGCTGTGATACCATAATTTCCCACGGGATCAATAAAGTGTATCGTATCGTATCGTATCGTATCGTATCGTAGAAGACCATAGAAGAGGGAAGTCTGCAGAGATGAGCTGTAGATGCAAAAAGTCATCATGGCACCAGGATCTGTAGGGTACTTAGATCTAAGGGTGCATATAAATTGGCTAAATGGCTATATCAAGCAGATTGGTAGTCGTTTAGTGGTCTATTTAGGCAGGCTGTGATACAGGCCCGAACTGATAATCTGCCCTACCTTGCAGATGCCCAGTGGGCTTGTCTGATAGATCATATAATGAGCTGCTGGCTGCTGTTGTTAGTGTACCACTGTGTAGCAGTGCGTCCTGACGCCAGCCGCTCCAGGTCCTGTCTGTAGTTAGCACATTCTGTGTGGAGAGGGCTCAATGCTGGCCCCGTCTCTGCAGCTGGTCACTGTCTTGTCCTTCCTGTTGAGAGCAGCTCCTGACTCCAGAGGACATGAGGTTATTTGTTTATTTACTTATCTTTATAAGGGTATGTTTCCACAGGCGTATTTGCTGCGGATTGGATGCTGCGTACAGCCGCAGCGTTCAGATGTTATAGCTGTCATGCACTCCACACGGTACTTACAGACTACCCAGGTGCGAGTGCCCTGAATGACAGATTCCGGGGTCAGTTTAGGATCCCAGAGATGTGTAGCGGTGGTGGCGAAGAGCTGTGCATCAGGCGGACAGGACCTGAAGCACGTGACCACCGGGGGGGAGTGGCTGGGGGCAGAGACCACTGGCGGAGCTCCAGAGAGCTAGGCTTCGACGGGGAAAGAAGGAGAGCTGTCGGACAAGCAGGGGTCACAACCAGAGGACGACACAGTTACCAGAGGGGACAGTCAGTGATGTAATCAGGGCCAGGCCAGGGTCAGAACCAGAGATATAGTTGTGGTACCAGAGGGGAAAGAGAGCGGGTAGTCAAAAAGCCAGGCAAAAGTCAATATACCAAACAAGCAAGCAAACATTACCGAGATAAAATACCAAGTCACAACAAAGGGACAGAGTCAGAGCCAAAAACTCAAGCACAAGAGCAGGCACAACCACAGGCACACGAGGGTCAATACACTCAGCCGAGGGCGTAAGTATAACTGACAGAGAACCTAAGCCTGGAGTGTGTATGTATGTCCCTCCCAGATCCAAAAGGAGTCCAAAGACAATTAACCCCGTGAGCATTGGGAGAGAGCCCAGACCACAACCAAGACAGTACCCCCCTTTCAACAGGGGCCACAGGACCCCCAGGCTTCTCCGGATGCCTGGCATGAAAAGCCTGGACCAGTTGATCACCATGCACCGAACTGGCCGGAACCCACGACCGATCTTCCAGAGCATACCCCTTTCAATGTACCAAATACTGGAGATTCTGTCGTACTACCCATGAATCAATAATGCGGCCCACCTCATACTCCAGCTGCCCGTCCACCAATACTGGCGGAGTATCGGATGAGGGATCTTCCTCAACCGCCCCCATCGGTTTTAAAAGCGACCTATGAAAGACATTAGATATTTTGAAAGAGGTGGGCAACTGTAACCTGTAGGCCACAGGATTAACCCTTTACACCACTTTGCAAGGCCCAATAAACTTAGGTCCCAGCTTCATAGAGGGTACCTTGAGTTTGATATTGCGAGTGGACAACCACACCTTATCCTCCACAATGAATGCTGGACCTGACCCCCTCCTCCTATCTGCAAACCGTTTGTATATTTCTTGGACCTTGGAGATGTTACTTTGAACTTCCCACCAAACAGTTCTCAAACGTTGAACCATACCCTCAGCCCCAGAACAACCTGAATCCATATGAGAAAATTCCCCAAAATGCGGGTTGAACCTATAGTTGACCAGAAAGGGAGATTTCCCCATAGATTGCCTCACACTGTTGTTGAGCGCAAATTCAGCCAAGGGTAATACCTCACACCAGTCCTCCTGTTTGGCAGAGGATAAGCATCTAAGAATTTGCTTCAGGGACAGATTCGTGCGTTCAGTCTGTCTGTTGGACTCCGTTTGATAAGCAGAGGAAAAACAGGATTTTTGGTTGCTTACTGTAAAATCTGTTTCTCGGAGCCTCCATTGGGGGACACAGGAACCATGGGTGTATGCTGCTGCCACAAGGAGGCTGACACTATGCACAAAAAAAGTTAGCTGCTCCTCTGCAGTGTACACCCCACCGACTGGCATTATACACTTCAGTTAGTGAGAAAGCAGTAGGAGATAAATAACAAGGTTGAAAACCATAACCACAAACATGAGAACTGTAAACGTGAGAACACTCATAGAGGATAGAACAACAGGAATTGAACAACATGGGAGGGTGCTGTGTCCCCCAATGGAGGCTCCGATAAACAGATTTTACGGTTGTTACGCCGCTTCCTCATACTCACCTGTCCGGCCGGCGCACTCCCGATGCTTCCTCCTGCTCTCCGTCTTCCAGCTTCTCCGGCGCTCGTCCATTCTGCGCTCCGCGCATGCGCAGATGCGCTCCTTTCGTCGCTGGGGCTTCTGGGAGGTCATGACCCGGCAGCTCCGCCTCCAATATGGCGGCGCCCGTCAAGTACTTCTTCCCAGCACCTGCCCTGCTCAGACGCCTTTAAGTCTATTGCGTTCGCTGGCTTACCGCCAGCATCCTCCTAGATTCCTAGGCTCAGATCCCTGTATCTCTGCTGCTACTCTGTCTTTGTTTGTCCCTGCTAGTCTTGTGTTCCTGCCAGTTCTGTGTTCCTGCCGTGTCCTGCCAGTCCTGTGTTCCTGCCATACCTTGCCAGTCCCGTGTTCCTGCCGTATCCTGCCAGTCCTGTGTTCCTGCTGTGTCCTGCCAGTCCTGTGTTCCTGCCGTATCCTGCCAGTCCTGTGTTCCTGCCGTACCCTACCAGTCCTGAGTCTCCGTTGTTTCCATCTGTCGTGTGCTAGCATCTTACCATTCAGTACCTTGTCTTTGCTGCCTCCATCAGTCCAGTGCCTCCGCCATTCTAGTCACTTCACTAGTTCCGTCTTCCCTCCGTCTGCCATTCTCTCTGTGTTCCAACTTCAGTCGTCCCTTTGGCTCCGGCAGTTGCGCCTTCACCCTCCTTGGGCCTGTCCCTAACGCTCCCTGTACAGGGGGTGGCATCAGAGGGTCCACTTCCTTAGTCCTGATAACGGTAAGCAAACAAAAATCCTGTTTTCTCTCTCGCCTCTCATTGGGGGACACAGGAACCATGGGACGTCCAAAAGCAGTCCCTGGGGTAAGAAAAACAGACTTCCATCAGGTCAGAGGACTCACCACTGCCGCCTGCAAAATCCTTCTGCCTAGGCTGGCGTCCGTCGAAGCGTAGGTATGGACCTTGTAAAATTTGGCGAACGTGTGGATGGAAGACCAGGTTGCCGCTTTGCAAAGCTGTAGGGCGGAAGCCCTGTAGTGTACCGCCCAGGAGGCGCCGACTGCCCGGGTAGAGTGAGCCTTTATCTCAGGAGGGGGCACTCTGTTCTTGACCTGGTAAGCATCCAAAATTGCCGATCTGATCCAGCGAGCAATAGTCGCCTTGGAAGCCGGCAAGCCTCTGCGCGTGCCATCAGGAATGACGAAAAGAGAATTCGTCTTCCGGAAAGCGGACGTTCTATCCAGGTAGATCCTCACTGCCATGACGAGGTCCAGCTTATTCAACGATCGCTCCAGAGGATATTTCGGAAATGGACAAAAGGAAGGTAGAACAATGTCCTCGTTGAGGTAGAATGTGGAAAACACCTTAGGAAGAAAGGAAGGCGGAGACCTGAGGACCACCTTGTCCTGGTGGATGACCAAGAAAGGAGGTCAGTGTTACGTTATCGGAGGAAAGAACGAGAGTGGACCCTCTAGACCGTGGAAGAGACTTACCCCTGGGCGAGCTGACCTAAAGTTAACCAACCCCTATACAGAGGCTGTCAGGAGCAGGCCCAGAGATCACTAATCCACGGTAGCAGATACCAAGAGGGACGGCTCAGAAGGAGAGGAAAAACAAAGAAAAGATCTAAACAGAAATACTGGAACGAGGGCGGTGTGACCAACGGCAACGAAAACGGGAAGTGCACGTCAGGCTTGAGCTGAAGGAAAGCTGGAACAGGAGCGAGACTGTGGGGAGAGAGAACAGAGAGAGCAGGGTAAATGGAAGGCAAAAAGCGAGAGGCAGGGAGTAGTACTCGGAGCTGGCACGAAGCACAGAGCGGAAGGTGACCGGAGACAGAGGCAAATAGCAAATGATACTCAGGCACCTCCTAGCAGAGGAGGTGGCCTGAAATACAGTGAACCTACCCGGGATTGGCTGCAGAAGAAAACATCCGGTAGCAGAGGATCAAGACTGGAGCGAGCGCGTCAGCCGCAGACCCCTGCGCGCCTGCGCAGAAGCTGAACGTGGAGAGAGAACCCGCCGGGGACGAGCGTGCCGCCTTCCAGAAGCAGGACAGCGGGAGCAAGCATTGAAGGAAGGAGTCAGCGTCGCAAAGGAGGAAGCGCGCCGGGACCCAGAAAAACGACCAAGGTGAGCAGGAACCGCAGCACCAGCCGAAGGAGCAGCGCGCCGAGAGCCAGGAGCGGAGCAGCGAAGTTGAGTAGCAGTCGTAACAGTACCCCCTCGTTAAAATCCCCCTTCCCAAAACTGGAGAGAAATTTGTTTAGAAGGCGAGGTGCATTGATATTCTCCAGAGGCTCCCACGATCTCTCCTCAGGACCAAAACCCTTCCAATCCACCAAGAAAAATTTTCTCCCACGAACCCTCTTCATGGCTAAAATATCCCTCACCTCAAAGATGTTATCGGCACAGACAGGCTGAGGAGAGGCGCAGGAAGAAGGATGGAAGCGATTGAAAGTAACAGGTTTAAGCAGGGACGCATGGAAGGTATTGGGAACACGGAGCGAGGCAGGCAACTTCAGCTTGTAGGCGACATCGTTGACCTGACTCAGAATCTCAAAGGGACCGATGTAGCGAGGACCAAGCTTGCAGGATGGTATCTTGAGTCTAATGTAACGTGAGGAGAGCCGGACCTTGTCGCCGGGTAGGAACGGAGAAGTATCTAATCGCCTCTTGTCGGCAAATCTCTTCATCCTCACAGATGCCTTATTGAGAGCTCCTTTAACCTGTCCCCAAATAGAAGAAAAGTCAGAAGTCAAAGTATCAGCTGCCGGTACTCCAGACGTAGAGGAAATCGGGAGAGGCATATTCGGATGTTGTCCGAACACGACGAAAAAAGGAAACTTTGCAGAGGACTCATTGGAGTGATTATTATAGGCAAACTCGGCCCAAGGCAGAAGGCTGACCCAATCATTTTGGTGGGCATTATTGAAGTGACGAAGATAGGCAGCCACGATTTGATTTGTCCGTTCAGCTTGACCATTAGTCTGGGGGTGATAGGCAGACGAAAAATCTAAAGAAACCTTCAGGAGTTTGCATAATGCCCTCCAAAAATGCGAAGTAAATTGTACTCCTCTGTCGGACACGATGTTTTGAGGAAAACCATGAAGTTTGAAGATATTAGAAATAAAGATCTTCGCCAATTCTGGAGCCGAGGGAAGACCAGGCAGGGGAACAAAATGAGCCATTTTGGAGAACCGATCTACTACCGTAAGGATGACTGTACAACCAGAGGAATTTGGTAAATCGGTAATGAAGTCCATGGCGATGTGCCGCCACGGACTAGAAGGTACTGGAAGAGGAAGCAGACCTCCATGAGGTAAATGTCTTGGCACCTTGTATTTAGCACAGGAAGGACAAGAGGCGACAAACTCTTTGATATCTTGATGCAATGAAGGCCACCAATAGTAGCGAGAGATGAGAAGGAAGGTCTTCTTTATCCCGGCATGACCTGCCAATTTAGAAGAATGTCCCCAATGAAGCACTCTCTCTCTGTCGTTCTCAGCCACCAGGGTCTTACCAGGAGGAGGACAGACCATCCTTAAAGGAGCCACAGTGATGATCTTGCAGGGATCTAGGATATGTGCTGGTTCTTCGTCTAAGTCCTCTGGTTGCGAAAGCCTGGACAGAGCGTCTGCCTTGACATTTTTGTCGCCGGGCCGAAAACGAAGCTCGAAATCGAAGCGGGCAAAGAACAGGGACCAACGAGCCTGCTGTGGATTAAGTCTTTGTGTGGTCTGAAGGTAGGCCAAATTCTTGTGGTCAGAGAAAATTACGAATGGATGAACTGCTCCTTCGAGAAGATGCCTCCATTCCTCCAGAGCTAGTTTTATAGCCAAGAGTTCTCGGTCTCCAATGGTATAATTACGTTCAGACGCAGAAAACGTTTTGGAAAAGAATCCGCAAGGAACCAGACGACCCATAGAGGACCTTTGGGAGAGCACTGCTCCAGCTCCCGTGGAGGAGGCCTCCACCTAGAGAACGAATGGCTTGTTAATTTCAGGATGGTGTAGTACTGGAGCGGAGGAAAAGGACTGCTTCAGGAGCACAAAGGCATTCTCGGCCTCCGAGGTCCAAGTCTTCGGGTTGGAACCTTTGTGGGTGAGAGCAGAAAGAGGCCGAATAGCTGAGGAGAAATGAGAAATGAACTGCCTGTAGTAGTTGGCGAATCCCAGAAACCACTGGATGGCTTTTATCCCATGGGGACGCGGCCAATTGAGAATGGCATTCACTTTCTCAGGATCCATCTTAAGGCCGGAATCCGAAATGATGTATCCAAGAAAGGGCAAAGAAGTTTGTTCGAAGAGACACTTCTCATATTTAGCATAAAGACGGTTCTCTCTTAGTCGCTGCAAAACCAAACGGACACTTCTTCTGTGGGACGGTAAGTCTGCCGAGAACACTAGAATGTCGTCCAAGTATACCACAACACAGGAATAGAGGAGGTCTCGAAAAATGTCATTAACGAATTCTTGGAAGACTGCGGGAGCATTACAGAGACCGAACGGCATGACCAAGTATTCATAATGACCATCTCGAGTGTTAAAAGCGGTCTTCCATTCATCACCGGCGCGGATTCGGACAAGATTGTAAGCACCTCGAAGATCCAACTTAGTGAAAATTTGCGCCCCTCTAAGTCGATCAAAGAGCTCAGGGATGAGAGGTAGAGTGTACTTGTTCTTGACCGTGATGTTGTTCAAACCTCTGTAGTCGATGCAAGGTCGAAGTGAACCGTCCTTCTTGACGAAGAAGAATCCCGCACCAGCGGGAGAAGAAGACTTTCGAATGAATCCCTTAGACAAATTTCTCTTGGATGTATTCGGACATGGCTTTGGTCTCAGCAGGAGAAAGTGGGTAAATTCTCCCCCTAGGTGGGGTGGAACCGGGAAGAAGCTCAATCGGGCAGTCATAGGTACGATGTGGAGGAAGACTCTCAGCTTCTTTCTTATCGAAAACATCTATGAAGGACCAGTATGGAGAAGGTAGACCTAAGGGAACGGAAACTGCCGGTGGTGGGTTAACAGGACAAACAGACTGCAGGCACTGTCTTTGACAAGTGGATCACCAGCGGAGCACGTCACCCGAACGCCAGTCAAGAGTAGGTTCATGAGTTCGGAGCCACGGTAACCCAAGTAGTAGAGCATGGGCGAGGTTAGGCAGAACGTAGAAAGAGATCTTCTCATGATGTAGAGCCCCGATCTGAAGTTCAATTTCTTCTGTAACCAAGGTGATGGCATCTTGCAACGGTCTCCCATCTACGGAGGCGATCAGACGAGGAGTGTCCAAAGAGAGCACTGGAACGCGAAGCCTCCGAACCGCCTCAAGACTGATAAAATTGCCTGCTGCGCCCGAATCACATACGCTACCTCGGAAAAACGCTTCAGTTTAAAAATAAGCAAGACGGACAGAAACAAGGGTTGAGAGGAATCAGAAACACCTAGGGAGGCCTCTCTTACCTGTCCTAGGCGGAGTTTTTTTTTTCCGGTCTCTCGGGGCAAGAACGCAGTAAATGCGAAGCGCTACCGCAGTAGAAGCAGAGTCCTTAGGAACGTCTCTCCCGACGACGTTGCTCTGCCATCTTGACACGATCTACTTGCATAGGCTCAGGTACGGATGCAGTAGGAGACAACAGAGGCAGCGGACTCCCAGACCTGCGAACAGATGGTAAAGAGCGACCGAGTCTCCTCTCTCTAGCGGACTCACGAGTTCGCTCTTGGAAGCGCAGGTCAATGCGTGTTCACAGAGATATGAGATCTTCTAAAGAGGTTGGGGTATCTCGTCCTGCCAACTCATCCTTTATCCGACTGGACAGGCCTCGCCAGAAAGCGCCAACCAAAGCCTCATTGTTCCACCCTAGCTCAGAATCTAGGGTGCGAAAGTGGATAGCATACTGACCAACAGTTTGAGAGCCCTGTTGTAGGTTGAAAAGCGACTTGGTCATGGAAGCTAGGCGCCCAGGCTCGTCAAAAACCTGGCGGAAAGTTTCTAGAAAAATAGCTAATTGAGAAACTATGGGATCATCCCGCTCCCACAGGGTATTGATCCAAGCCAAAGCCTCCCCCTCTAAATGAGACACAATAAAAGCCACCTTGGCCCTATCGGTAGGATATTGTTGAGGGAGGAGTTCGAAGTGGAGACGGCACTGGTTCAGGAACCCCCTACAGAGTTTGGGATCCCCGATATACCTGGGAGGTTTGCCTAGGCGAGGTGGCGGATGGGGTGAAGCCGTAGAATTAGGGTCCTGTGAGACCACCTGAGCGGAGGCCGACTGCAAGTTAAATAAGCGGTTGTCAATAGAGGCCATATAGGAGAGCATGCGCGCCTGCGTATCGCACTGCTGGGAGAGTTCTTGCCGCAGACCCGCCAATTGAGAAGCATTAACTGGGTCAGAGGTTTGTAGAGAGGTCAGACGAGACTCCATAGTTTTCATAAAGGACATGATGCGCTGCTGATTATCGCGCAAGTGTGCCAATTCTTTCCGGGCAGAAAACGCGGCACCTGCGGGAAAGAACGAGTGTGGACCCTCTGGACCGTGGAAGAGACTTACCCCTGGGCGAGCTGACCTAAAGTTATTCAACCCCTATACAGGGGCTGTCAGGAGCAGGCCCAGAGATCACTAATCCACGGTAGCAGATACCAAGAGGGACGGCTCAGAAGGAGAGGAAAAACAAAGAAAAGATCTAAACAGAAATACTGGAACGAGGGCGGTGTGACCAACGGCAACGAAAACGGGAAGTGGACGTCAGGCTTGAGCTGAAGGAAAGTATTATGACCTGGTGGTCAGGACAATAATGGACCTGGTGGTTAAGAGCACACGGAATGACCTGATAGTTACTGATAATAAGGACGAGCTCTGGGACGTGGGAACTCTGCTGACCGCAATCCCTAAACCTATCAAACACACTAGAAATAGCCGTGGATTGCGCCTAACGCTCCCTATGCAACTCGGCACAGCCTAAGAAACTAGCTAGCCCTGAAGATAGAAAAATAAAGCCTACATTGCCTCAGAGAAATTCCCCAAGGGAAAAGGCAGCCCCCCCACATATAATGACTGTGAGTAAAGATGAAAATACACAGAGATGAAATAGATTTAGCAAAGTGAGGCCCGACTTACTGAACAGACCGAGGATAGGAAAGGTTACTTTGCGGTCAGCACAAAAACCTACAAAAAGACCACGCAGAGGGCGCAAAAAGACCCTCCGCACCGACTCACGGTGCGGAGGCGCTCCCTCTGCGTCCCAGAGCTTCCTCTTCGGGACCGGCAAGGGCAAAAGCAACCCACTGGCACGAGAACAGCAGGGCTTAGCCCGAGCACCCACAGGACTGTACAAAAGAACGTACATCCCGCCACAAAGACGGCCACCAGAAGGATCTAGCCACCAAATCTCTGGTACCAAAGATTCCAGGATGCCCAGCCAACACTGAACAATGAATCTCAGAGATAACTCTACTAGTCCATCTATCAGGGACAAACAGTTTCTCCGCTGGGCAACGGTCAGGTCTATCAGCCTGAAATTTTTGCAGCACCCGCCGCAAATCAGGGGAGATGGCAGACAAAATTACCCCCTCTTTGAGAATACCCGCCGGCTCAGGAACACCCGGAGAGTCAGTCACAAAACTCCTTGACAGGGCATCAGCCTTCACATTCTTAGAGCCCGGAAGGTACGAAACCACAAAATCAAAACGGGAGAAAAATAACGACCATCGAGCCTGTCTCGGATTCAACCGTTTGGCAGACTCAAGATAAGTCAAATTCTTGTGATCTGTCAAGACCACCACGCAATGCTTGGCTCCTTCCAGCCAATGACGCCACTCCTCGAATGCCCACTTCATGGCCAACAATTCACGATTACCAACATCATAGTTACGCTCAGCAGGCGAAAACTTTCTAGAAAAGAAAGCACATGGCTTCATCACCGAGCCATCAGAACTTCTCTGCGACAAAACAGCCCCTGCTCCAATCTCAGAAGCATCAACCTCAACTTGAAACGGAAGCGAAACATCTGGCTGGCACAACACAGGGGCAGAAGAAAAACGATGCTTCAACTCCTGAAAAGCCTCTACAGCCGCAGAAGACCAATTGACCACATCAGCACCCTTCTTGGTAAAATCAGTCAACGGTTTAGCAACACTAGAAAAATTAGCGATGAAGCGCCGATAAAAATTAGCAAAGCCCAGGAACTTTTGCAGGCTCTTCACAGATGTCGGCTGAGTCCAATCGTAAATGGCCTGGACTTTAACAGGGTCCATCTCGATAGTAGAAGGGGAAAAAATGAACCTCAAAAATGAAACCTTCTGAACTCCAAAGAGACACTTTGACCCCTTCACAAACAAGGAATTCGCACAAAGGACCTGGAACACCATTCTGACCTGCTTCACATGAGACTCCCAATCATCCGAAAAGACCAAAATATCATCCAAATACACAATCAGGAATTTATCCAGGTACTCTCGGAAGATGTCATGCATAAAGGACTGAAATACTGATGGAGCATTGGAAAGCCCGAATGGCATAACCAGGTACTCAAAATGGCCCTCGGGCGTATTAAATGCTGTTTTCCATTCATCGCCTTGTTTAATACGCACAAGATTATACGCCCCTCGAAGATCTATCTTGGTGAACCAACTAGCCCCTTTAATACGAGCAAACAAATCAGACAGCAACGGCAAAGGATACTGAAATTTGACTGTAATTTTATTAAGAAGGCAGTAATCAATACAAGGTCTCAAAGAACCATCCTTCTTGGCCACAAAAAAGAACCCTGCTCCTAACGGTGATGACGACTGGCGAATATGGCCTTTCTCCAAGGATTCCTTTATATAACTCCGCATAGCGGCGTGTTCTGGCACAGATAAATTGAACAATCGGCCCTTAGGAAACTTACTACCAGGAATCAAATTAATTGCACAATCGCAATCCCTATGAGGAGGTAGGGCACTGGCTTTGGGCTCATCAAATACATCCCGATAATCCAATAAAAACTCTGGAACTTCAGAAGGAGTGGAAGACGAAATAGACAAAAATGGAACATCACCATGTACCCCCTGGCAACCCCAGCTGGACACAGACATAGATTTCCAGTCCAATACTGGATTATGAACCTGTAGCCATGGCAACCCCAAAACGACCACATCATGCAGATTATGCAACACCAGAAAGCGGATATCCTCCTGATGTGCAGGAGCCATGCACATGGTCAATTGGGCCCAATACTGAGGCTTATTCTTGGCCAAAGGCGTAGCATCAATTCCTCTCAATGGAATAGGATACTGCAAGGGCTCCAAGAAAAAACCACAGCGCCTAGCATACTCCAAGTCCATCAAATTCAGGGCAGCGCCTGAATCCACAAATGCCATAACAGAATAGGATGACAAAGAGCAAATCAGAGTAACAGACAATAGAAATTTAGACTGTACCGTACCAATGGGGGCAGACCTAGCGAACCGCTTAGTGCGCTTAGGACAATCGGAGATAGCATGAGTGGAATCACCACAGTAAAAACATAGCCCATTCCGACGTCTGTGTTCTTGCCGTTCAGCTCTGGTCAAAGTCCTATCACATTGCATAGGCTCAGGCCCATGCTCAGATAGTACCGCCAAATGGTGCACAGCTTTACGCTCACGCAAGCGTCGATCGATCTGAATGGCCAAGGACATAGACTCATTCAGACCAGCAGGCATGGGAAACCCCACCATGACATCCTTAAGGGCTTCAGAGAGACCCTCTCTGAAGATTGCTGCCAGGGCACATTCATTCCACTGAGTGAGCACAGACCACTTTCTAAACTTCTGACAATATATCTCCGCTTCATCCTGACCCTGACACAGAGCCAGCAAGATTTTCTCTGCCTGATCCACTGAATTAGGTTCGTCATAAAGCAATCCAAGCGCCAGGAAAAACGCATCAACATCACGCAATGCCGGATCTCCTGGCGCAAGGGAAAATGCCCAGTTTTGAGGGTCACCACGTAACAAAGAAATAATGATCTTTACTTGTTGAACAGGGTCACCTGAGGAGCGAGGTTTCAAGGCAAGAAACAATTTACAATTATTTTTGAAATTCAAGAACTTAGATCTATCACCAAAAAACAAATCAGGAATTGGAATCCTAGGCTCTGACATCGGATTCTGAACCACAAAATCTTGAATGTTTTGTACACTTATAGTGAGATTATCCATCCAAGAGGACAGACCTTGAATGTCCATGTTTACACCAGTGTCCTGAACCACCCAGAGGTAAAGGGGAAAATAGAGACAAAACACACTGCAAAGAAAAAAAAATGGTCTCAGAACTTCTCTTATCCCTCTATTGAGATGCATTAGTACTTTAGGCCACCTGTACTGTTATGACCTGGTGGTCAGGACAATAATGAACCTGGTGGATAAGAGCACACGGAATGACCTGATAGTTACTGATAATAAGGACGAGCTCTGGGACGTGGGAACTCTGCTGACCGCAATCCCTAAACCTATGAAACACACTAGAAATAGCCGTGGATTGCGCCTAACGCTCCCTATGCAACTCGGCACAGCCTAAGAAACTAGCTAGCCCTGAAGATAGAAAAATAAAGCCTACCTTGCCTCAGAGAAATTCCCCAAAGGAAAAGGCAGCCCCCCACATATAATGACTGTGAGTAAAGATGAAAATACAAACATAGAGATGAAATAGATTTAGCAAAGTGAGGCCCGACTTACTGAACAGACCGAGGATAGGAAAGGTTACTTTGCGGTCAGCACAAAAACTTACAAAAAGACCACGCATAGGGCGCAAAAAGACTCTCCGCACCAACTCACGGTGCGGAGGCGCTCCCTCTGCGTCCCAGAGCTTCCAGCAAGCAAGACAACAAATTAAATAGCAAGCTGGACAGAAAAATAGCAAACCTAAGAAATACAAGCTGGAACTTAGCTTCTGATGGGAAGACAGGTCACAAGAACGATCCAGGAGTGTAATTTGTAAAGCGCTGCGGAATATGTTGGCGCTATATAAATAAAAATTATTATTATTATTATTATAATACTGGAACATTGACAGGTGGCATGGAGCAAAGATCTAAGTGGAGTTAAATAGAGCAGCAGCTAACGAATTAACCTCGTCACCTGTGAAACTCAGAAACACCCACCAGAGGAAGTCCATGGACAGAACCAGCTGAAGTACCATTCATGACCACAGGAGGGAGCCCGACAACAGAATTCACAACACAGGAGAGACCAGAAAGGGATGTGAATCCTCCAAAAACAATGGACAACTGGCACTGACTAAAGGATCAAGCAGGACTAAATAGCTGAGTCCCAATTGCAAAAAGTGAACACACCTGATAAATGCTGCGATCCAAGACAGCAGCACTACCACTCATAACCACCGGAGGGAGCCCAAGAGCAGAATTCACAACAAGCTTTCCGGCTTGCGGGTGGACCTCCGGAGAGAAGTTGAGCTCCTGCTGCAATCTGAACCGCAGATGGTGACCGCTGAAAGGACGCAGGAATGTACGCTCTGCAAGGGGCGTAGCGCGATGTGTGGCGCCAAGCAGCGGCGTAAAGGGAGGGGCGGAGACAGCCGTGCGCCCAGGAGCACCAAGATGGCGCCGGTGGGCGGAGAGTGCAGGACAGAGATTGTCGGGCGGGAGAAAGCCTGCCCGATAAAGGCGGAAGTGCACAGAGCGCGGCACCGGAAGTAGGCCCGGGCAGAAGCCGGGGCCTAAATTAGAGGCCAGAAGAAAGAGCCGCGGCGCCGGAGGGAGCAGTGCGCCGCAGTTGGAAAAACGGCACGCTGGAGAGGATAAAACGGCCGCCATGAAACCCGTGGCGCCAGAGCAGTGCGCTGCAGGGAGAAGCCTGTCAGGACCGGACTTCTGAGCACGCTTGTGTGCTAGGATCATAGTCCTGCTGAGGGATCTATGAGGATACGGGGTGGCAGTACACGTCGTACTCATAGTCCGTATTGTGGGACTACAGGTGTGACTGTTCACCCTGTATCCCTCCGGAAAACCTGAAAGAAAACGATGCACATTGAAGTAGATAAGGGTCTACTGAAAGACCCGTGTCCACCTCCTACTGACACTAAGCTAAACTGAAGTGTATAATGCCAGTTGGTGGGGTGTACACTGCAGAGGAGCTAACTTTTTTTGTGCATAATGTCAGCCTCCTAGTGGCAGCAGCATACACCCATGGTTCCTGTGTCCCCCAATGAGACGAAAGAGAAAAGATAACGTAACCCCCAACTTTTTGCAAAAAGCCCTCCAAAATTTGGCCACAAACTGCACACCTCTGTCCGACACAATATTCACTGCCAGACGACATATTGTATGAACAAGCAGGTCAAAGTCTCAGCAGACGGCAAAGCGGACAGAGGTACAAAATGGACCTGTTTGGAGAACCTATCCACCACCACCCATACCACAGAGTTGCCCCTGGAAAGAGGAAGAGTCGTGATAAAGTCCATGGACAAAACAGTTTAATCTTTCAACGTGAGCTGGACCCACCCTCAGAGAAGAAAACTCAGAAATTAAACAAATTCCATCTTTGGTGAGAGGAGTCAATAGCCACCACCTTGACTGGAGTCCCAAGCCTGACTGTCCCTATCTTATTAAGAGCCACCACACGAGCATCAATCAAATTGATAGTAGAACCACAGTCAACAAAAGCAGTAGTCACCATGGGACAACCAGAAAGATGCAACTCCACCTGGAGAAGGATCTTAGAAAGCGAGGACAAAAGTACCTGGGAGTCTGGGTAACCTCCCCGATCGTTACCCAGACTTAGTCGTTTCCCGAAGTCTTCACCAATGACGGACTAGAGAGACAGTCTCTTTTTCTATGTCCAGATTCTCCTCAATAGAAGCACAACTGCTTCTCGCGGCGGCGTCTTTTTTCTCTTTCCTTAAGCATGATGGTGTCAATCTCCATAAACTCAGATGTAGGACTGGCTCCCCTTCCACTGGTGAACAACGGGGTCTCAAATTGCATCACCCCTTTCGCCAGCAGCCAGTGAACCATCTGGATGGCCTGGGTCATGGCGTCCTGCAGAGAATCAGGCGGAGGGTGAAGTGCCAGGGCATCTTTCAGACGTTCAGACAGACCTCTACGGAACAATCCCTGGGGAGCGGCATCAGTCCAAGATACCTCAGCGGTCCAGCGTCTGAACTCTGAACAAAACCACTCAACCGAGTGCTTCCCTTGACACACACTCATCACCATCTCCTCAGCCAGACGCACTTGATCAGGCTCATCGTAGATATGCGCCAGGGCCTCAAAAAAATGCATCCACCATCATTCTATCAGGGGCTGTAGAAGGGAGAAAGCCCAAGCCTGAGGGGCTCCCCTAAGCAGAGATATAATGACCCCCAACCTCTGACTTTCATCCCAAGAACAGTGGGGTCTTAATAAGAAAAAGAGCTTACAACCATAAAAACTTTAAGTCCCGTTTTATTTCTGGAAAAGGTATCTTGTAGCTTAACCGGAGGTTCGGGGGAAACTAATGTAACATCCTGAGCCCCTGCCCCCTGAGCACTAGACGACAAAGCCCCCTGCACAGTGTCAGCTATCTGCTGCTGGGATTGAGCCAGAGCTCGTTGCTCCACGTTTAATTTCTGGAACATCTGAGTCAGGTGCTCAACCTGCTCAGAAAGAGCGTGCATTGAATCCATAATAATGAAGCACCTACAAAATCCCCCAAACACCCACACAGGAAAAAGCATTGGTCAGTTATGTCATGCACTCCACACGGTACTTACAGACTAGCCTGGTGCGAGTGCCCTGAATGACAGATTCCGGGGTCATTTTAGGATCCCAGAGATGTGGAGGGGTGGTGACGAAGAGATGTGCTTCAGGTGGACAGGACCTGGTGGAGACCACTGCCGGTGCTCCGGAGGGGAAAGACAGAGCGGGTAGTCAAAAAGCCAGGCAAGAGTCAATATACCAAACAAGCAAACAGTACCGAGACAGAATACCAAATCACAACAAAGGGACAAACTGGGTCAGAGCCAAAAGATCAAGCACAAGAGCAGGCACAAGCACAGGCACAGGAGGGTCAACACACTCAGCCAAGGGCGTAAGTACAGGGCCGGGGTCACAGCTAACATATCAAAATACAGTCCGTTATTAACGGCCGAGATACGCAGACAATTTCCTGAACAGTGATACGTATTCAATGCGAGGATGCTATTTGTTCCATGTGTCATCCGTATGGATGGGAGGCGCTGGACCCGGACTGCGACACCCATCAGACCGACCGCCCCTGGGTGATTTAATCTAAGTTGTTTTTCTTCTCTTTCAGGTTACATCGGGGCTTATCTACAGCATTACAGAATGCTGTAGATAAGCCCCTGATGCTGATGGTCTTAGCTTATAGGCGAATTTTGGGGTGACAGATTCCCTTTCACAGATGACGGACCTGAGTGGGGACTTGCTTTTTTTTGTGGATTGATTTGAAAATTTTGTAGGGAACATTTTAAATAACATTTGGGATCACATTACATCTAAATATCCAAGTGACGTGATTCAGATGAGACCCTCGAGGGATCCATTCACTATAATGCAGCAGCGGAGTTACTCTAGACTCGGGCCTCTGTTCAGCGATGTCCTTCTGTTCAGAGGTGCACGCCTAAAATGACAGACATCACCGTATCACGGCCATCCAAACGTCATCCACGGTGCCTCCATCTGCCTCATTATAGGGAATCTTTCGCAGGGGTTCCGTCTGAATCACGTTTTTCAGACATTACATGGAAATACCAGTGCAAGCACGCAGCGTAGAGCACAGGATAAATGAGAGCCAAGCCATACTGCGATCTTTGGGAGACAGAATGAACAAATCAAACACTGGTGAAGAATTGGTTTTATTTATATTTTACTCTGTTCCTTGTGCTGCTTAAAGGGACTCTGTCACCTGAATTTGGCGGGACTGGTTTTGGGTCAAATGGGCGGAGTTTTCGGGTGTTTGATTCACCCTTTCCTTACCCGCTGGCTGCATACTGGCTGCAATATTGGATTGAAGTTCATTCTCTGTCCTCCATAGTACACGCCTGCGCAAAGCAATCTTGCCTTGTGCAGGCGTGTACTATGGAGGACAGAGAATGAACTTCAATCCAATATTGCAGTCAGCATGCAGCCAGCGGGTAAGGAAAGGGTGAATCAAACACCCAAAAACTCCGCCCATATGACCCAAAACCAGTCCCGCCAAATTCAGGTGACAGGTTCCCTTTAAGTGATTAGACAACTTTATTCTTTGGGTCGGTGTGATTACAGCGATGCCAGATTTATATCAGGTTTTTATGTTTGGCTGATGTCACACATTAAGAAATGCTTTTTATTGCAAAAACTAGTTCTTGCATTGCCATATTTTGATGGCTATAATTTTTCCATATTTTTGTTGACAGAGTCCTGTGAAGGGAGAGAAAAACCAACCACCGGAGCAAAGGACCTAACCCCAAGAAAAAAATCACATAGCAGGGTATACGTTTTATCACAATAAATCTTTATTTGGAGTGGTAATGCACATAAATATAAGTGCACATGTTGGATGAATAAAAAACACCAATAACAAGAATAAAATCTCCAAAAAAATTATATATAAAAACCTATATATGCATGAGGTGTACCAAACAAGGGGAAAATATCAGGACTCCTTTAAAAACAATCTGGGATAGTAATATGTGCCAAGAGTGATAAAAAATGTAAAAAATATATGCAACGTGAATGTCCGACACAAATTCACTATGGGGTTAAAAATAACCCATAATATTGTTTTTAAAGGAGTCTTGATATTTTCCCCTTGTTTGGTACACCTCATGCCTATAGGTTTTTATATAATTTTTTTGGAGATTTTATTCTTGTTAGTTATTGGTGTTTATTATTCATCCAACATGTGCACTTATATTTATGTGTATTACCACTACAAATAAAGATTTATTGTGATAAAACGTATACCCTGCTATGTGATTTTTTCTTGGGGTTAGGTCCTTTGCTCCGGTGGTTGGTTTTTCTCTGCTTACATGAGTGGTTCCCACTCGCTCTACTTGTGTTCACTGAGGTTCATCTAATAATTTTTATTGTATACTTCTTTTATATATTGGATTTGATTTTATTGCCCCTTTTAGTGTTAACATTTTTTGTCTAAGAGTCCTGTGAAGGCTTGTTTTTTTGCAGGACGAGTTGATATTTTCATTGGTACCATTTTTGGGCACATGACATTTTTTGATCGCGTTGTATTCCGATTTTTGGGAGGCAGAAACAACAAAAAACAGCAATATATAATTTTTTTTGTGCCATTCCGCGTGTAGTAAAATTGATAAGGCCGTTTTATTCTTCGGGTCAGTACGATTACAGTGACACCTAATTTATATTTTTTTTTATGTTTTGGTGCTTTTGCACAATAAAAAAAACTATTTGATAGAAAATAGAATTATTTTTGCATCACTTTATTCTGAGAGCTATAACCTTTTTATTTTTCCACTGAGAGCTGTATTGCAGCTTATTTTTTGCGGGACAGGATGACTTTTCAGCAGTACCCTTTTATTACTGTAGATTGGTCTTTTTGAACGTGTTTTATTCCACTTTTTGTTCGGCGGTATGATGATAAAGCACAGTTTTTTTGCATTTTTTTGTACGGTGGTTACTGAAGGGGTTAACTAGTGGGACATTTTGATAGGTGGGGTCATTCCAGACGCGGCGATACCCATTCCAGACGCGGCGATACCCAATATGTGTACTTTTTTATTTTTTACATAAATATATTTATTGGATTTATTTTTTTTTGTTTCCTTCTATATTTTGTGATTTTAAAAAAAATATTTTTTCAATTTTTATGATTTTTTTAAAACTTTTTTACATTGTCCCAGGATGGGACATCAACTGTATAATGATAGAAAACTGATCTAATACTCTGCAGTGATTCTGCACTGCAGAGCATTAGATCAGCATCTGACATGGAGGGAGGAGGCGTGTTAGCTCATGCTCTCAGGTCCCTGGGTGACCCCGCTGCCATCTTGGCACCACTCCAGGCAGTGAGAGCTGGGTGTCAGCTATCAGATTCATTGAACATGCGGCATTTGCTATAGCTGTTTACTTGCTTCTAATTAGTGGTCTTTAGGGTGTGTGCACACATTGTGTTTTTACTGCGCTTTTTCAGTGAAGTTTTGTCACAAAACCTGAAGGGTTTCCTGATGCCAGTAAGGCCGGTTTCACACGTTAGTGGCTCCGGTACGTGAGGTGACAGTTTCATCACGTACCGGAGACACTGACTCACGTAGACACATTGAAATCAATGTGTCTCTGCACATGTCAGCGTGTTTTCACGGACCGTGTGTCCGTGTGCAAAACACGGAGACATGTCAGTGTTCGTGGGAGCGCACGGATTACACGGACCTATTAAAGTCAATGGGTCCGTGTAAAACACGGACGCTGTCCGTGTGCAGTCCGTGTGCCATGCAGGAGACAGCGCTACAGTAAGCGCTGTCCCCCCCACGTGGTGCTGAAGCCGCCATTCAGATCTTCTCTCCAGCAGCGTTCGCTGGAAAGATATGAAAAATCCTTTTTTTTTTCGTGTTTTAAATAAAGATCCCTGTCCCCACCCCCCTCCCACCCCCTGTGCGCCTGCCCGCTGTTACTAAAATACTCACCCGACTCCCTCGCAGCGTCCTCTCAGCGCCAGCTTCTCCTGTATGAGCGGTCACGTGGTGCCGCTCATTAGTCATGAATATGCGGCTCCACCCTTATGGGAGGTGGAGCCGCATATTCATGACTGTAATGGGCGGCACCACGTGACCGCTCATACAGGAGAAGCTGCGGCGAGGAAAGGACGCTGCGAGGGAGCCGGGTGAGTATTTTATTAACAGCGAGCGGGCGGGCGCACAGGGGGTGGGAGGGGGGGCTGGGGACAGGGATCTTTATTTAAAACACGAAAAAAAAAAGGATTTTTCATATCTTCTTTCCAGCGAACGCTGCTGGAGAGAAGATATGAATGGCGGCTTCGGCACCAGATGCAGGGGACAACGCTTATCTCTAGCGCTGTCTCCTGCACGCTCCGTGTGGTACCCAGTCAGCACACGTGTGCCGCACGTGTGCCACACGGATGGCCTACGTGAGCTCATGGACACACGGACACGGATAACTCCGGTACCGGAATTATCTGGACGTGTGGGACAGGCCTAAAGTGAATGAGAATCCTGAAGTCTCATGCACATGTTGCTTATTTGTAACTTGCAGATTTTAAATCTGCAGCGTGTCAATTCTTTCAGCATTTTTGCTGCAGATTTCACTCATACTAATGAGCAGTGAAAAATCTGCATAAAAAATGCAAGTAAAAAAGGTGAATTTTTGCCGCTACGTTTTTCCTGCCAACAAATCCTCTGGTTTCAACATCTCTTTTATCACCCATGGCGCCTGGCGACAGAAGAAAACGTTGCATGAACAGGTCCTGTTGGAGATGTGACACCAAGTAATTGATTGCTCAAATTTGGACCAAAACATAGTCTTTGGCTGCTTTCACACATTTGTATCAATTTTTACATATGTATTAAACTAACCATTTTCTCTCATGTGTCATCCATATTGTCTCATCAGTTTTTTTTTTTTTTAAACTGCAGCACGTATACTATCGGAATTTTTTTTTCATCCATTCACTCTTATCAGTGGATCAGTGAAAAACGGATGAAACTGAAATGAACGTGTAAAGTACAAAATCTATCTTCCATGTTTTATCTGTTTGAACCAGATTCCCATAGATTTTAAGGGCAGAGTCTGACCTGGTAATAATAGGACATGAGATATGGATTTGTTTTTAAAAATGATGTGTGTATTGATCAATGAAACTATGGGTCAGTATCATGTCTGGGAGAAAAAATAAAAAAAGAATATCCCACAGACATGTACAGTGGATGAATGAAACTTTAAAGGGAACCATCCCTCAGATAATGTTCTTCGCACCCCCACCTACCACCAGCTGCAGTTTCTTAAAAAAACGTACCGCGCTGTACTCGTCTTTCTCGGGCTTGATGGTAAAGATCCACCACTGCTCCTGGTGTCTGGCATGGGCTGTGATGTTGATGTCATGTCGATGGTGCGGCAGCCAATCAGTGTGCTCCATAGCTTTAAAGAGGGCATTCCAACTACACGGGCAGAGCTGCTGAGCTCACTAATTGCCTGCCATGCAGTCAATGTAATGTCAGCGCCACAGCCGATGCCAGACACTAGGAGCGGCAGTGGAGACTCACGACTCACCAGCGGACCATGGAAGG
Organism: Ranitomeya imitator; assembly: GCF_032444005.1. Lineage (NCBI taxonomy): Eukaryota > Metazoa > Chordata > Amphibia > Anura > Dendrobatidae > Ranitomeya > Ranitomeya imitator. The sequence continues at coordinate 254,852,499 of NC_091282.1, forward strand.
TGAGTACAATGTGGTTTATTATATATACATTTATTTTTTAACAAACTGCGGCTGGGGCCAAAAATGATCTGAAAGGGAACAACCCTTTTAAGCATATATCCAATTTTAATATCTCCTCTTTTCTGCCAGTCACCAGTCCTTGTTCAGGAAAAAAAGTGTTTATAGTCAGGGCTGTTGGGGGCTTGTAACTAATTCTCATGTCTTAGCGTACCACATAGCCTTTACATCACATCTAGCAAAAAGAGAAGACACACATTTTAAAGACATTTATTGCTGCATTGTGCTGTGCTCCAAAAAGTGTCACATTATTGGGTTTTCTGTTCCACCAAGGATCCAAGAGGTAAATTGAAAGAACACATGGGAGGCCTGTAAGGCATTGCCCAGCACAGCGTTGAAGGTCTTTACAAAACAGGCAAATATAATACATTTGTAAGTGAATACTTCATATGGAAAAATCTGTTTCACAAGATTTGGATTTAGCAAAACATAAGTCTGGAAGCACTGATAAGGTTTATACCAGGATGAACATACTAAAAATACTACACTAGAAAAGCTACGGGAGGTACACAAGTTGCCTAGTAAAATCTAGAACTATATCGTCTACATACTCTGCAGCATCTGCCCTAAAATTTGGCCATTTTTGATACTAAAGTATAAAATTTATAGTCTGTGTAATAAAAAATATGTGTACAATAAAAAGAGCTTGCGTGAAATAGAAACATTATTAAAGCAGTAAAAGTTTTCAAAGGTCATTGCCTTCGGGCTTTCAGCTATTAGCATTGGTCAGTGCATAAATATGTGTATTAGTGCAAAGTGCCAGCTGGGGGGATTTCTACATGTATTACATGTTTGCTGATGATGGGAGCACGTGGTATTTCTTCAGAGTCATTCGAATTGAACCCAGATCTCGATTGACCTTTTCTAAACGATCTTCCAAATTTTCCTAAAAGAAACAGATATAAGAAAGAGAATCAGGATGGTAGCTCGCACAAAGCTAAACAGGGTCAAAAGAAAATATCTGCATTAGATTGAAGACACCTTTACACTGTGTGTAATTCGATTCCACCTATACTACCCTATGGTCTGCCTTGTGTTTTTTTTTTTTTTTTATAGTTTAAATGAAGAGGACCTTTAACTGGATTTTTTTCGATTAAAGTTGGGTAGTGCCTCCAATTTATGTTGCTCCACTGATTTTGGATCAGTTTTTTTTTGTTCTTCAGTGCTGCTCTGTTCCAAAATTAGTCCCTCACTCCAGAATTAGAGGTGTAAATTTTCTATTCGACCAACTGGGCGTATATAACAGGAACTTCTCTGTGGGCATCTGCTTTTTCTCTGATGATGGCCAATGAAAATAAGGCCATACCCACTGTAGTTCTGTAGTACACACCCAGATGGGTGGAGGATAAAATTTGAACCTTTATTTCCATCCACATGATTCAGGACTATATAATGAAGGAAAACCAAAGCCTATACAATTGTTAATTTTCATACATGTTTTATGTATTTTTCAAGTAAAGAACACGTGCCCATTAGAGTCCGTAGAGCTGTTCACATGATTTTTTACAGACAACTCTAATTTTTTTGTGAACAAAAATGGACCATGGAGCCATACATGTGCTGTTCCATTTTTATTGTTTAACGGGTAGAAACTTGGATTTATTTATTTATTTTTTTGCATAAAAGAAAAACTGATGAAACACTGATGGTAAAAACAGACATATGAACAAAACACCAATGAAAATCAGATACAGCACAATGATTGAAATAACTGCACTAAGGCCACACGTGGGGGAATTTTACCATGGTGAATCGTGACCAAATTCCACATGAAAAGATTTAGCCGCACATTTTCCCAATACATTTATAATAGTATTGATATGCTGTAGATTTGCAGATCAGCATGCTTGTTTTTGTCTGGATATGCAGTGCAGAATTCACAACGGATATACGCAAAGTGTGAATTCATCCAAAATATAGGTACACATAAAATTTATCGCATCAAAATGATAAAATATTAACTATTTAAGGAAGGGCCTTCATCTGGCTTTTTACCTATTATGAAAAATTGTGTCCCTTCTATAATTATTAGGAAACGTTAATCTCAGGACAGTCCTGACTTATTTATGGGCCTCCTCATACAATTTAAAAGACAAAACGCTGCAGCATCTGATATTCTACAGACATCAGGAAGGAAAGAAAGAAGGAAGATAATAAAATAAATGAGTAGAAAACTACCTTTGTGGATCTCATCTTCAGGCTCAGTCTACGGCCAGACCCTGGCATTCTACTAAGGGCAGCTTCAATCTGTTGGCAGATGCACTTCCAGGTGTCAGAAAAACTAATGATCATTGCACATGGTCATAAAAATCAAAATATACAAAGCTAATATACAAAGTTATTTTTATTATTGATCAACAACTATGTTCTCAATCAACCCAAAAGACTCAAATATCAAAGCTTAATATTTTTGGAAGTTGGAGTGGGTTTTTTTTAGATTTGGCCATCTTAGGAGGATATCTGTTGATGCAGGTAACTATTACTGTGCAGAATTATTAGGCAACTTAATAAAAACCAAATAAATTCTCAACTCACTTGTTTATTTTCACCAGGAAAACCAATATAACTGCACAAAATTTAGAAATAAATATTTCTGACATGCAAAAACAAAACCCCCCAAAATTAGTGACCAATATAGCCACCTTTCTTTATGATGACACCAGCCTTCCATCCATAGATTCTGTCTGTTGCTTGATCTGTTTACGATCAACATTGCGTGCAGCAGCCACCACAGCCTCCCAGACACTGTTCCGAGAGGTGGACTGTTTTCCCTCCCTGTAGATCTCACATTTTATGAGGGACCACAGGTTCTCTATGGGGTTCAGATCAGTTGAACAAGGGGGCAATGTCATTATTTTTTCTTCTTTGAGACCTTTACTGGCCAGCCACGCTGTGGAGTAGTTGGAGGCATGTGATGGAGCATTGTCCTGCATGAAAATCATGTTTTTTCTTGAACGATACTGACTTCTTCCTGTACCACTACTTGAAGAAGTTGTTTTCCAGAAACTGTCAGTAGGTCTGGGAGTTGAGCTTCAATCCTCAACCGAAAAGGTCCCACAAGTTCATCTTTGATGATACCAGCCCATACCAGTACCCCACCTCCATCTTGATGGCGTCTGAGTCGAAGTGGAGCTCTCTGTCCTTTACTGATCCAGCCTCTGACCCATCCATCTGGCCCATCAAGAGTCACTCTCATTTCATCAGTCCATAAAACCTTTGAAAAGTCAGTCTTAAGATATTTTTTGTCCCAGTCTTGACTTTTTATCTTATGTTTCTTGTTCAAAAGTGGTCGTTTTTCAGCTTTCCTTACCTTGGCCATGTCCCTGAGTATCGCACACCTTGTGCTTTTTGTTACTCCAGTAACGTTGCAACTCTGAAATATGGCAAAATTGGTGGCAAATGGCATCTTGGCAGCTTCACGCTTGATTTTCCTCAATTCATGGGCAGTTATTTTGCGCCTTTTTTTGCCCAACCCGCTTCATGCGACCCTGTTGGCTATTTGCCATGAAACGCTTGATTATTCCGTGATCACACTTCAAAAGTTTGGCAATTTCAAGACTGCTGCATACCTCTGCAAGACATCTCACAATTTTGGACTTTTCAGAGCCCGTGAAATCTCTCTTCTGACCCATTTTGCCAAAGGAAAGGAAGTTGCCTAATAATTAAGCACACCTTATATAGGGTTTTGATGTCCTTAGACAACACCCCTCCTCATTACAGAGATGCACATCACCTGATTTACGTAATTGGTAGTTGGCTCTCAAGCCTGAACAGCTTGGAGTAGGACAACATGTATAAAAAAAGTATCATGTGATCAAAACACAACTTGCCTAATAATTCTGCACGCAGTGTAGACATTTAACCATTTTCAACTCCTCTCACCGACACCCAGCATCGGAAGTCTCCAGAGCATTAAATTTAGCAAAATTGAGCTTCTGACCAGAGCTGTCACTCAATGAGGAGTGCCCACCTCCCCAAGCAACAAGAGGTAGGAAAACTCTATATCTTTAAGCTGCACAAAAGACAACTTTAAAATACCCCTTTAAAGTATTTGATGGTGAGCCACTAATTCTCACATACTGCTATGCCATATTGACCATCACCATCAAGCTAGTGCCTTGAAAAAGTATTCATACCCTGTGAACTTTTCCATATTTTTTCACTTTACACCCGCATACTTAAAATGTATTTTATTGGGATTTCTTATGATATACCAACACAAAGTAGCAAGTACTTGAAGTGTAAAGGAAATGATATTGTTTTCCAATTAGCGTATATACTCGAGTATAAGCCGACCCGAGTATAAGCCGACCCCCCTAATTTTGCCACAAAAAACTGGGAAAACTCGAGTATAAGCCTAGGGTAGGAAATGCAGCAGCTACCGGTGAATTTCAAAAATAAAAATAGATGCTCCATACCGTTCATTATTGCCCCATAGATGCTCCATATAAAGCTGTGCCCCATATAATGCTCTGCACCGTTCATTATGGCCCCATAGATGTTCCATAGAAAGCTGTGCCATATAGAATGCTCTGCACCGTTCATTATTGTCCCATAGATGCTCCACATAAAGCTGTGCCATATATAATGCTCTGCACCGTTCATTATGGCCCCATAGATGCTCCATATAAAACTGTGCCAATATAGAATGCTCTGCACCATTTATATGGAGCATCTATGGGGCCATAATGAAGCTGTGCCATATAGAATGCTCTGCACCGTTCATTATGGCCCCATAGATGCTCTACATAAAGCTGTGCCATATGGAATGCTCTGCACCATTCATTATGGCGCCGTAGATGCTCCACATAAAGCTGTGCCCCATATAGAATGCTCTGCACCGTTTATTATGGCCCCATAGATGCTCCATAGAAAGCTGTGCCATATGGAATGCTCTGCACTGTTCATTATGGCCCCATAGATGCTCCATATAAAGCTGTGCCCCACATATAATGCTCTGCACCGTTCATTATGGCCCCATAGATGCTCCATATAAAGCTGTGCCCCATATATAATGCTCTGCACCGTTGATTATTGCCCCATAGATGCTCCATATAAAGCTGTCCAATATATAATGCTGCAATAAAAAAAAACACATACTCACCTCTGTTGCTCAGGACGCCGGCGCTTTCAATATTTACCTGCTCCTCGTGTGGCTCCGTCTCCAGCACTGACTATGTCACAGCGACCTCCGACCTGAGCGTCACAGCCAGAGGACGCTGGAGACAGAGCTGCACCGGAGCGAGGAGCAGGTAAATATCGCGCAGCGCTCCCCTCCCCGTATACTTACGTGCTCCTGCGCGGTCCCTGCTTCTTCCTGTATTGAGCGGTCACAGTCACCGCTCATTTTCAGTCATGAATATGCGGCTCCACCTCTATGGGAGGTGGAGCCGCATATTCATGACTGTAATGAGCGGTACCATGTGACTGCTCACTACAGGAAGAAGATGCAGCATCGGGAGAAGCAGGGACTGTAGGGACCGCGCCGGAGCAGGTAAGTATAACTAGACAGCCCCCGCCCCCCCTCCCCTGCCGACCCCCGGGTATGACTCGAGTATAAGCCAAGAGGGGGACTTTCAGCCCAAAAAAATGGGCTGAAAATCTCGGGTTATACTCGAGTATATACGGTATTTAAAAAATATAAATCTGAAAATTGTATCCTGCATTTTTATTCAGCCCCCTGTAGTCTGATACTCCTAAATAAAATCTTGAGTACCCAATTGCCTTCAGAAGTCATATAATTACTAAATTGAGCCCACCTTTGAGTAACTTGCTGTCAGTATAACTACAGCTGTTTTGTGAACAACTGAGATGTTTGTTTGAAAACATTATGGATCAAACAGCATCATGAAAACTAAGAAACACACCAGACAGGTAAGGTATAAAATTGTTGAGAACAGTAAACAAAGGTTAGATTCTAAAAAAAAATAGCTCAAGCTCTGAACACCTCACTGAGCATTGTGCAATCCATCAACCAAAAATGGAAAGAGTATGACAATTGCAAACCTACCAAAGCATAGTCGTCCAACTAAACGGACATTACAAGAAGGAGAGCATTAAAGGGAACCTGTCACCCTCAAAATGGATGATGAGATAAGCCCACTGGCATCAGGGGCTTATCTACAGCATTCTGGAATGCTGTAGATAAGCCTCCGATATATCCTGAAAGATGAGAAAAAAAGGTTAGATCATACTCACCCAGGGGCGGTCCTGCTGCGGTCTGGTCCGATGGGCGTCGCGGTCCGGTCCGGGGCCTCCCATCTTCATAGGATGATGTCCTCTTCTTGTCTTCACGCTGCGGCTCTGGTGCAGGCACACTTTGTCTGCCCTGTTGAGGGCAGAGCAAAGTACTGCAGTGCGCAGGGGCCAGGAAAGGTCAGAGAGGCCTGGCGCCTGCGCACTGCAGTACTTTGCTCTGCCCTCAACAGGGCAGATAAAGTACACCGGAGCAGGAGCGTGAAGACAAGAAGAGGACGTCATGCTATGAAGATGGGAGGCCCCGGACCAGACCGCGACACCCATCGTACCGCACCGCCCCCCAGGTGAGTATAATCTAACCTCTTTTTCTTATCTTTCAGGATACATCGGGGGCTTATCTACAGCATTCCAGAATGCTGTAGATAAGCCCCTAATGCCAGTGGGATTAGCTCATCTTCCATTTTGGGGGTGACAGGTTCCCTTTAATAAGAGAAGCAGAGACCAATAATGATAAAGTGCAGGACAGGGAAAAATGTATCAAAATAATAAAGATATATATCTTGGTACCGTGTTAGCCAGTAGATAGAAAAATATTTAGAATTGAGAGTCCTCAGTGGTTGATACCTTTTAATGGCTAACTGAAAAGATGGTAACAAATTGCAAGATTTCGAGACAACACAGGTCTCTTCATCAGGCAAAGACTAAAAGAAATTCTGAAGAATCACATATTTATGCACAACATAGCACAGAAAAAAACCATGGATAAGACAGATGACATGAAGCAGAATTACCATGAGTGATAAACAGTTATGTCAATAAATATTGGACCAGTTCTTAGATAAGGAATGTTTTATTGTCCTCTGATTGGGGTCTGTTTCTGTTGTGATGACCCCTCATAGACTGAGGGGCAAGTTCCTTAGTTGATATAAAAAGACATAAATCCATGCGACACATTCATTCCTCCACTAAGGCTGTCAAAGGTCATCATCAGCTTATACTCCCAAACTCTTCTGTCTCTCTTAGATTTGAAGCTACCTTTTAACACAAGTAATTTCATGTCCATAATGTTATGATTTGGGAGACAAAAATGTATTGCCACAGGTAGATCCATTCTTTTTTCTCTTATTGTGTGGCGGTGAGAATTAATTCTTGTTCTAAGCTTTTGCCCTGTCTCCCCCACATACAGACCCCCAGTTGGACACTTAGTACAAATAATTAGGTACACCACATTAGATGTGACGCAGCTGAAAGTACCTTGTATCTTGTAGTCCTGATGTGAATTGGGGATCTTTATCTTGTCCGTGGTCATTATAAATGGACAGGTTTTACATTTTTTCTGGTTGCAAGGAAAGGTACCTGCAGCTGTTTGAGAGGACAGGGAGCTTCTGACAATGATGCTTCTTAGATTTGGGGGCTGCCTAAAACACAGTAGTGGGGGGTCTGGAAAAATGGATTGTAATCGGGCATCTTTTTGTAGTAAAGGTTGAAATTTCCATGCAGCTTCCCTTAGCACCTCCAAATTTGGATAACTACTAGAGGTACCCGGTTATTTTCTTCTTTAGCTTTGTAATGTAGCAGGTGATTCCTTGATATTCTGGTGGCTCTTGTAATCTGGTTTTCATTTATTCTTGGATGGTAGCCCTGATTTAAAAAGGTCTTTCTGAGGCGACGAAGGTGTTCATCCCTATTCATTGGGTTGGAACATATACGATTGTATCTGATGGCTTGGCTGTAGACAATAAAGTTCTAACTGTGTCATTAATATCTCAGATTATAAACCCAACAAAGTGGAGCAGGCCGTGCTTTCCAGAGGACTCTCATTTTGTCCTACTAAGGCCCTGAATAAAACTGAACTCTGCAGTGATATGGAACAATTTTTCAGGAGACTGCGCCTGAGGGAATATTTCAATGATACAGAAGATTCAGAACCAACCTGGACTGAAGGAAAAGGGATCCTAACAACAAAGAAGAGGTCAGACTGGACACCTCCATCTGGACGCAACCCTCATTTGGATAACTATATAGACTACTTCAGACATTTGATAAAATCAAGCATCATAGATACTAACAGGAGACAAGCATCCAACATCAGTGCCCAGGAGAGAAAGGCCATACAGTCTCTGAAAACCAACAAAGAACTCATCATCAAACCTGCTGGCAAGGGTGGTGCAATAGTCATGATGAACACATCAGACTATATGAAGGAAGCAAACAGACAACTTATGGACATACGCTACTACAAAAAATTGGAGTCAGATCCTACACAGGACTATTACAAGGAACTAAACAAATTGGTATCTTGTCTGCCCGACGAATCCATAAGAGCCAATGACCTGATACCAGAAAGTCCAAGAACAGGGACATTCTACATGCTTCCCAAAACCCACAAATCTGGAAATCCAGGAAGACCAATTATTTCATGTGTGGGCACCCTTACTGAGCAGGTATCTGGATGGGTAGAGGGTATTCTTAAACTCCTGGTAAAGGATACACCCAGCTTCATTCAGGACACAACTGACCTACTGAATAAACTATCAGCAATAGGTCCTCTACCAGAAGGAACCATCCTGGCCACCATGGATTTGGAATCTTTGTACTCCAATATCCCACACCAGGATGGATTAAATGCCTGCAAATTCTTCCTGGAAAACACAGGGACTGATGCAATTTATGTGGTGAAACTTATAAAATTCATCCTCACCCACAATTACTTTGAATTTGACAAGAAGATCTATCTACAGGAGACTGGTACAGCAATGGGAAGTAAAATGGCCCCACAGTATGCAAATCTTTTCATGGCCAAGCTTGAAAGCGACTTTTTGTCATCATGTCCCATCAGGCCTCTGGCCTACTACCGCTACATTGATGCTATTTTAATCATCTGGACGGAGTCTGAGCCACAGCTAAAGACGTTCCATGAACAGTTTAATCAATTTCATCCCACCATCAACTTGACACTCCACTACTCCTGTACTGAAATTAACTTATTGGACACCATCATTAAGCTGCAGAACAATAAAATAGAGACATCCCTGTATCAGAAGCCAATCGACCATCCAACATACCTTAAATGGGACAGTTTCCATCGAAAAAACACATAAAAAAACTCTATTGTCTACAGCCAAGCCATAAGATACAATCGTATATGTTCCAACCCAATGGATAGGGATAAACACCTTGGTCGCCTCAGAAAGACCTTTTTGAATCAGGGCTACCATCCAAGAATAATTGAAAACCAGATTACAAGAGCCACCAGAATATCAAGGAATCACCTGCTACATTACAAAGCTAAAGAAGAAAATAACCGGGTACCTCTAGTAATTACCTACAATCCAAATCTGGAGGTGCTAAGGGGAGCTGCACAGAAATTACAACCTTTACTACAAAAAGATGCCCGATTACAATCCATTTTTCCAGACCCCTCACTACTGTGTTTTAGGCAGCCCCCAAATCTAAGAAGCATCATTGTCAAGAGCTCCTTTTCCTCTCCAACAGCTGCAGGAACCTTTCCTTGCAATCAGAAAAAATGTAAAACCTGTCCATTTATAATGACCACGGACAAGATAAAGATCCCCAATTCACATCAGGACTACAAGATACCAGGTACTTTCAGCTGCGTCACTTCTAATGTGGTGTACCTAATTATTTGTACTAAATGTCCAACTGGGGGTCTGTATGTGGGGGAGACAGGGCAAAAGCTTAGAACAAGAATGAATTCTCACCGCCACACAATGAGAGAAAAAAGAATGGATCTACCTGTTGCAATACATTTTTGTCTCCCAAATAATAACATTAAGGACATGAAATTACTTGTGTTAAAAAGGTAGCTTCAAATCTAAGAGAGACAGAAGAGTTTGGGAGTATAAGCTGATGATGACCATTGACAGCCTTAGTGGAGGAATGAATGTGTCGCATGGATTTATGTCTTTTTACATCAACTAAGGAATTTGCCCCTCAGACTATGAGGGGTCATTACAACAGAACCAGATTCCAATCAGAGGACAATAAAACATTCCTTATCTAAGAACTGGTCCAATATTTATGGACATAACTGTTTATCACTCATGGTAATTCTACTTCATGTCACCTGTCTTATCCATGTTTTGTTTTTTTTCTCTGTGCTATGTTGTGCATAAATATGTGAGTCTTCAGAATTTCTTTTAGGGTATGTGCACACGTTGCGGTTTTTCCTGCAGATCCGCAGTTTTCCATGTGGTGTACAGTACCATGTAAACCTATGGAAAATACAAACCGCTGTGCACATGCTGCGGAAAAAACCACGCGGAAACGCGGCAGTTTATTTTCCGCAGCATGTCAATTCTTTGTGCGGATTCCGCAGCGGTTTTACACCTGCTCCATAATAGAAAACCGCAGGTGTAAAACCCCAGTAGAATCCGCACACAAACTGCGGAAAATCCACAGTAAATCCGCGATAAATCCACAGGAAAAACGCAGTGCTTTTGCCCTGCGGATTTATCAAAATCAGTGCGGAAAAATCCGCACACCAGTTTGCAGCGTGTGCACCTGGCCTTAGTCTTGCCTGATGAAGAGACCTGTGTAGTCTCGAAATTTTGCAATTTGTTACCATCTTTTCAGTTAGCCATTAAAAGGTATCAACCACTGAGGACTCTCAATTCTAAATATTTTCAAAATAATAAATAACTTATTGGAAAAAACAAAAAAAACTTCATAATGGTAATGATCAAGTGTTGGTGGGTGAACCGCAAAGAAGAAAAACTCCTGTAGTTAATAATCAAAGTAGAAATAGAAAATATTTAATCAAGTCATAATGACTTGTGCACAATTAAAGTAAGAATGGCATGGCAAGAGAAAACTCTATTGAAGTAAAAAAAAAAAAAATTGATCAATGTAAGGATATAATAGTATACATCATGGCAGCCAAGATAAAATTGACTTGACATGTGTTTCACGAATGAAAGAAGCAGCTAAGAGGCCCATGGTCACTCTGGAGGAGCTGCAGAGATCCTCAGCTCAGGTGGGAGAATCTGTCCACTGGATAACTATTTGTTGTATACTTCACAAATTTGGCCTTAATGGAAGAGTAGCAAGAAGAAAGCCATTTTGACAGCAAGCTATAAGAAGTCCCATGTGCAGTTTACAAAAAGCCATGTAGGGGACACAGCTAGCATGTGGAAGGTTCTCTGGTCAAATAAGACCAAAGGACAACTTTTTGAGCTAAATGCAAAGTGCTATGTGCGGTGGAAAACTAACACTGCACATCACGCTGAAAACATCACCACTGTCAAACAAGGTGGTGGCAGCATCAAGCTGTGGGGATGCTTTTCTTCAGCAGGGTCAGGGACACTGGTTAGAGTTGATGAGAAGATGGATGGAGATAAATAAAGGGCAATCCTGGAGGAAAACCTGTTAAAGGTTCCAAAAGACTTAAGACTGGACAGAGACCCTAAACATATTTCCAGAGCTAAAATGGAATGGTTTAGATCAAAGCATATTCCTGTGTGTGATTGCCCCAGCCCAGACCTGAATCCAATTGATAATCTGTGGCAAGACTTGAAAATTGCTGTTCACAGACGCTCTCCATCAAATCTCTCTGAGCTAGGGCTAGTTGAAAAGAAGAATGGGCACAAATTCCAGCTATATTTGCAAAACTGGTAGAGACATACCCCAAAAGACATGCAACAGTAATTGCAGGAAAAAGTGGTCCTACAAAAGTATTGACTCAGGAGGGGAAAAAACAAAAGCACATCACAATTTTCAGATTTATATTTTTAAAATATTTAGAAAACCATGTATGATTTCCTTTGCACTTTCCAAATACTTGCTATGTAGTGTTGGTATAGCACATACAATCCCAATAAAATACATTAAAGTGGGTGAAACGTGAATAAATGTGGAAAAGTTCACGGGGTATGAATAATTTTTCAAGGCACTGTATATACAGCAAGCTCAAAACACAATGAAGCATTTAAGAGGTTAATATAGAAAGAGCACTTCCTTTGCCATCACATCGGAGTCCTATTAGTGCCAATGCTTTGCTATGGCAGCCGCGGGCTAATAAAGATCAACAAGTTTGCCCTGCGCACTTTGCCTATTATTAGGTTGTTTGAAAGTTCATCACTGACAATAATAATACACTTCAATAAAGGAGTAAGGGACTAAAATACATTAAGTGTGTAAATAAAGAAAAAAAAAAGTAAAATAAATCTATTTCATCCAATTAAAAATCCACTTAAAAAGCAAAAAAAAATCCCATGTAGATATATTGCCATTGTTGTAGTTATCAACGTAGCAAATTATTAAAAGACGTTGTCATGTCAGGTAAGTCATCAATATCAGATTGGTGGGATCCAACACATATGGATAGGTCATAAATATATTCTTACTGGACAGCCCCTTTAAATACCACTTAAATAAATACCCCGGAAAATAGAGAAAGTTCACAATATACTTAGAATAATACCTGTTTTTTCTCTTCTGTTAACTCATCAAAAAGCCGCTCTGTGTCAGAAATAGTTTTCATCCTCTCGTTGTATGTGATTTCAGTCTCAAATGGTGGTAATAACAGAGGAAACTGTGACTCACCGCTATTTTCCGAATTAATGATAGTCTTTTGCCTCACTGGAAAAAAAAAAGACCATGGAAAAAACAATGCATCTCAGCTTCAATATACGGTACTTAAACTCTTGGCACTGCAACATTCATATTGAATTTTTTATTTTTAAAGGGAACCTGTAATGTCGGGAAACGCTATTTACCTACATATATAAGGTGAATAAGCAGGTAAATAGCGTTAAAATCATGTCTGTTTTGCTTACTGGAAGAATGGCTATAGAGAAAAAATGAGCTTATATCCTCCCTGTAGTCGATCACTTTTTGTCATAGGGGTCTATAAGGAGCAGTTAAGGTACCGTCACACTAGACGATATCGCTAGCGATCCGTGACGTTGCAGCGTCCTCGCTAGCGATATCGTCCAGTGTGACAGGCAGCAGCGATCAGGCCCCTGCTGTGCTGTCGCTGGTCGGGGAAGAAAGTCCAGAACTTTATTTGGTCGCTGGACTCCCCGCAGACATCGCTGAATCGGCGTGTGTGACACCGATTCAGCGATGTCTTCGCTGGTAACCAGGGTAAACATCGGGTAACTAAGCGCAGGGCCGCGCTTAGTAACCCGATGTTTACCCTGGTTACCATCCTAAAAGTAAAAAAACAAACGCTACATACTTACCTACCGCTGCCTGTCCTCGGCGCTCTGCTTCTCTGGTCTGGCTGTGAGCACAGCGGCCGGAAAGCAGAGCGGTGACGTAGCGTAGCGTAGAAATGTAGCGTTTGTTTTTTTACTTTTAGGATGGTAACCAGGGTAAACATCGGGTTACTAAGCGCGGCCCTGCGCTTAGTTACCCGATGTTTACCCTGGTTACCGGGGACCTCGGGATCGTTGGTCGCTGGAGAGCTGTCTGTGTGACAGCTCTCCAGCGACCAAACAGCGACGCTGCAGCGATCCGGATCGTTGTCGGTATCGCTGCAGCGTCGCTTAAGTGTGACGGTACCTTTACAGTCACTGCTCGCTGTACAGTGACAGCGGCTCTAATCACTCCCCGGCACTTTAAATTGACAGCCTACTCTGCAGGGATTGTGCGGCTTTTGTGTGAAGTGCTGGCTGTCAATCAATGTGTTGGGGAGTGATTACAGCCAAGCTCACTGTATACTGATTGGTGTCTGTAACAGCGTCCTGCAGGGCCGGCTCCAGGTTTTCATTTGGCCCCGGGCAAAAGAGTCTCAGCGGGCCCATTTACACATACGCGATTCATGATGCTCAGATCAGAAATATAGGTATAGTACAATGCCAATTTCACTTACTTCTTACATTACATGAGCGATATCTAATGTAAACTCTAGAATAGCTTAGAAACCGGTGAACCCTCGCAGCGCACAGTGTAGTCTTCCATACAGTATTATGGGCACCTCATAGTCGTCCATATTATGAGCACCACATAGTCCTCCATCTATATATATAATTGTCTAAGGTCCACTTCCGTCTGTTTGTCTGTCACGGAAATCCCGCGTCGCTGATTGGTCGCGGGCGGCAGTCAGCGCCCACATAGCGTTTTAGCAGTCCGTTAAATGGACTGCATTACAACGCGGTGTAACGCAGTCCATTAACGCTGCCATTAACCCTGTGTGACCAACTTTTTACTATTGATACTGCCTATGCAGCATCAATAGTAAAAATATATAATGTTAAAAATAATAATAATAATAAAAAGAAAATCATTATATTCTCACCTTCCGGCGTCCGCGGCAGCCTTTCCCGCTCCTCGCGACGCTCCGGTCCCAAGAATGCATTGCGGCAATGACCCCAGATGACGTAGCGGTCTTGCGAGACCGCTACAACATGGGTTATTAGTGCAAAGCATTACTGGGAACAGAGCGTCGCGAGGAGCATCGCTAAAGGCCTGGACTGGATCCGGGGGCCGCCGGAAGGTGAGTATATAACTATTTTTTATTTTAATTCTTTTTTTTAACCGGGATATGGTGCCCACATTGCTATATACTATGTGGGCTGTGTTATATACTACGTGGCCTGTGTTATATACTGCGTGGGCTGTGTTATATACTGCGTGGGCTGTGTTATATACTACGTGGGCTGTGCTATATACTGCGTGGCTGTGCTATACAATACGTGGCTGTATTATATACTGCGTAGGCTGTGTTATATGCTACGTGGCTGTGCTATATACTACGTGGCTGTGTTATATACTATGTGGCTGTGTTATATACTGCGTGGGCTGTGCTATATACTACGTGACTGTGCAATATACTACGTGGCTCTGCTATATACTACGTGGCTGTGCTATATACTACATGGCTGTGCAATATACTACGTGGCTGTGCTATATACTACATGGCTGTGTCATATACTATGTGGCTGTGCAATATACTACGTGGCTGTGCAATATACTACGTGGGCTGTGTTATATGCTACATGGGCTGTGAGACTCTTTCGCCCGGGGTCCTCAAAAACCTGGAGCTCACCCTTGCTTCACTGATTGTTCGCGGCCGGCCGAGCGCGACCAATCAGCGACAGACGCAGTCCGGCCGCGAATTGGCGCGGGATTTGAACCACGCTTCTCTAATTGGTCGCGCCCGGCCAGCTGAATCCTGTGTATTCATTGCATTATTCTGAAATCTTCATAAATAAACTACATACATATTCTAGAATACCCGATGCGTTAGAATCGGGCCACCATCTAGTACAGTAAAATGAGCCTCATATATTGCTTCATACGATATAATGAGACATATATTGCTCCATACTGTCACGGGTGTGTCAGAGGCTGCAGACTGTCACTCTGCATCTGACTGCAGAAGGTCTCAGCAGTTTGCTTTGCAGACTTCTTTCTGGGCCTTCTGACTCTAGGACCCAGTGGCAACCTTCCCCAGGCTCTAGTTGACACACCTGGCCTGGGGTGATTATAATTTCCAGCTTGCTGCTGGAAGTTGCGAGTGATTTTGCCATTTCCATTTCCCTGTTGAGGCTTAGCTGTAGCAGTTGGCTATCTTCCTGTCTGGTGTTTGGAGGACGTCCGTGTTTATCTCTGAGTCTACTCAAGCTAAGTGTTTCCCTTGTTTGCCTTTAGTGGTAGTGGGGATTTACTAGCGTTCATCCTGTCTTTCCAGATGCAGAGTTTATTGCCAGGGTCAGGCAGGGATTAGGTATCCTGCTTGGTGATAGATGCGGAACCTATATAGGGACAATAGGGCAGACAGGGTGACTTTAGATCTGCCTGGGGGTCCCCACTCCCTCTTCCCTTGTGTTTGGTTCCCTTTCCCTTAGAGATGCACTTAGCCTTTCTTACACGTTGTGTGACACATACAGAATAATGGACTCCATATATTGCTCCATACAGAATAATGGGCCTCATATAATGCTCCATACAGGTTAATAGAACCCATGTATTGCTCCATACAGAATAATTGACCCCATATATTTGTTCATACAAAATAATGGCCTCACATAAGGCTCCATTCAGAATGGGCCCCATATAGCGCTCCATATAGAATAATGGACCCCATGTAATACTACACACAGAATAATGGGTCCCTTATAATGCTCCATACAGAATGGGCCCCATATAATGCCCCATATAGAATGGGCCTCATATAATGCTCTATACAGAATGGACTCCATACATAAAAAATAAATACTTCTCCTGGTTCCCCGCTGGCTGCAGCTTTGATCTCCTCATCTCCAATATCTTCACCATATTCTGACTCCCTGCACTGCTCAGATCATAGGACGTGCTGTAGTGACGTCATTGCACCCTCTGCCCTGAGGCCTCACAGAGTCAGGAGACACGGAAGAGACCGGACCTGTGGCCAGCAGGGAACGTGGAGAAGTGAGTATTTCAAACAGCGTGTTGGTGTCCCCGATGGAGATTAGGTCCCCCTGCTTGCTCAGGGCCCGGGCGCGCTGGGTGGTGGCGCTGGCCCTAGCCTCCTGCACCGCCCAATGACTGGAATCACGTGGTTATGGGTAGGATATAAGTTCCTTTTCTCCCTATAGCTGTATTTCCTATAAGGCAGGCAGGATTTTAAGATTATTTATCTGCAGATTAATCCTTTATAGCTCTGACAAGTTCCCATTAATTAAATACTAAAGTCAAAAGGAAAGCATGGAGCTTGGCTTCCCAAACAGGGCACCATGATTAAGGATCTCATCCAAAATGAGTAGGTGCATTACCTATCACATGACATGTGGTATCTCTAAATCCCTGCTTTAAAATGGTCTTATAAAGAAAATGTTAACAGTATTTGAGAAATGCTGTTGGATACTTAACCGATTAATTGCAGCAGTTTTCTAATCTATTTCTTACTCATTTTTTGCACCATGACCAGGGAAAAATTAACCTCCTAAGAGCTTAGCTGTCCAAACTAAGGGCCCCGCTAACACTCTTGCATCTCTCCAGTCCATCCTTAAGTCTGCTGCCCGATTAAACCACCTTTCTGCACACTACTCCTCCCCTCTGCAAATCACTTCATTGGCTCCCAACTCCCCAACGTATCCAATTCAAATTGCTAATGCTGACCTTCAAAGCTGTCCATAATTTGTCTCCTCCTTAAATCTTCAAACTAATCCCACAATATCTTCCAACAACCAACCTCTGGTCCTCCCAAGATGGCTTCTCTCCTCCACACTCATATGTTCCTGAACTCAATTACCACCGAGACTTCTCCCAAGTGACCCCCATCCTCTAGAATTCTGTGCCTTAACACATCTGATTATCCACCACACTTGGAACCTTCAGACAGAACTTGAAAACCCAACTCTTGAAGAAAACTTACAGTCTGCAATGACCCATCTGCCACCTCACAACCACTGGAGCTGCCGCAATACCCTACTCTACTGTCTCCTTCCCCATTATCCTGTAGACTGAAAGCCTGCAAGTGCAGGGCCCTCTCCTTTCTGTACCAGTCTGTCATTGTTAGTTTGTTCACCTTATTTTGTATTTTGTATGTAACCCCCTTCTCATGTACAGCACCATGGAATCAGTGGTGCTCTTAAAATAAATAATAATAATATTGAAATACTTGTTATGAGCACATTGAAATTGCATGTTATGAAATTGGTGTAGTTAGTTAGCATGAAAATTAGAAAGTTTGCAATTGACTTGCTCTTTCTATCTGCTATCATTCTCAGGCTGTGAGAGCATTTATATTGTACAACTTGATGCCAGAGAGGTTGGCCACCATAGCTTGGCCAAATCTGCGCAGTACTTACATTGCAGGACTGAGGGTCATCTCCTGAGATTCCAGCTACCTCTCTCCAGCCTATTTCTATACAGCAGCTAGATGTTCACCCCACTCCTTCCTTATCAGCTCCTAATCAAGTTGCTGTTATCAGTCCTGTAAAATCACCAGTCCCTAGCATCTGCAGTTTCCAAATCAATTCTCCAAATCATGGTTCCCACTTTCTGAGTCATGTGCTTGTTCAAAGGCTCTGTTTTCGCTATATGTAAATATATTGTAGTTGTAACTGTGTAAACTTCAGAACAAGTGCACTGACAAGGCTACTAATGTGTCACATTAAGGCCATGTTCACACAGTGCGTTTTTAACTGCGGAACCGCCGCGATTTTGCCGCTGCGGGTCCGCAGCTGTTTTCCATGCAGGGTACAGTACAATGTACCCTATGGAAAACAGGAACCACTGTGCACATGATGCGGAAATTAACTAAAAAAGCCGCACTGAATAGCTGCGGTAAAAAATAAGTACCATGTCACTTCTTTTTGCGGAACTGCAGAGGTTCTGCACCCACTGACCTCCATTGTGAGGGTCAAACCCGCAGTAAAACCCGCAGACGAAAAAAATATCTGCGGGTTTTCTGCGGTTTGTGGTGCAGAACCGCTGCAGCAGGAAGTGCATGGGCGGAGTGTGGCTGCCCCCCCGTGCCCCAATCCCACCCCCCCATGCTCCGACGACCTCCCCCCCCCCGTGCCCTCATCTCCCCCCCTTATACTTACCGGGCCTCCCGGTGTCCGTCCGGCCGTCTTCTCCCTGGGCGCCGCCATCTTCCAAAATGGCGGGCGCATGCGCAGTGCGCCCGCCGAATCTGCCGGCCGGCAGATTCGTTCCAGGCACATTTTGATCACTGTGATAAACTCACAGTGTTCAAAATAAAAAAAAAGGTAAATGACCCCCCCCCCCCCTTATCACCCCCATAGGTAGTAACAATAATAAAATAAAGAATTTATTTTTTTTTTTCCCCCACTACAGTTAGAACTAGGGTTAGGGTTAGGGGTAAGGTTAGGGGTAGGGTTAGGGTTAGGGTATTTTCAGCCATTTTAAACCGCACTAAAAACCGCATCAAAAAACGCACCAAAAACGCACCAAAAAACGCACCTGCGTTTTCTGCCAAGAGCTGCGGTTTTTAGTGCAGAAAAAACAGCAGGGAAATCAGGAACGTGTGAACATGGCCTAACTCAACAGTAGGACAAAGCTACTGTACTAGAATTGTCAATCAGTAAGGAATTCCCCCCCCCCCCCCCCCCCCCCCCAGCAATAAGGGAGTGAAAGAGACTGGAAAACGGTGAGCTGATAAAAAGACATCTGAGAACAACCCTTTAACTGTTCAGTATTTAGTTATTTTGTTTTATTTTCATTCCTTATTTTCATCCATATTTCAATTTAATTTGTTAATTTCAATTGGGGTAAAGGTTATATGATATTTTCTTGCAATAGGACATGACTAGTTTGTAAAAATTGTAGTCAATTTAAGGAACAATTACTACGGCAAAACATGAATAACGTTTTACAGATCTAGCTAAAAATGGAGCACATATAGATTAAAAATACACTCATCTCAATGAGCCCTGCTACTGGAGACGCTCACAAAATGGTCACATACAGGGGTTTTAAGTGGTGTTTTGATCCATCCCCCGTAGTGCCGCTCCCTTGGCAACTTTTTGTGCATTTTTTTCCCTGTTGTAACTAACACTTTGGATTGTGGCCAATCCTAAAATGGGTTGTCCCCTTCCAGATTATGTTCGGCCCTGAATGCTTTCTTTTTTTTTAAAACAACAAAACTGCGCTGTACTCAATAGATCTTGGAATAATAATAATTTCAACAACTGGATGTCTAAAAAAATGTTCCTGTGCTGAGATAATCTTATAAATGTGCCCCTGCTGTGTACTGTGTAATGGCTGTGTCTGACCATACAGGAACATGGTCTGATCATAGCACAGCTCCTGATAAGAGAGTATACAGACATTATAGCATGGGATCGCAGCTGATTCTCTTTGTGAGATAAAGCATTTCCCTGCCTGCTTTTAAAAAAATGTTTTAGCTTAACCCCTTCATGACCCAGCCTATTTTGACCTTAAAGACCTTGCCGTTTTTTGCAATTCTGACCAGTGTCCCTTTATGAGGTAATAACTCAGGAACGCTTCAACGGATCCTAGCGGTTCTGAGATTGTTTTTTCGTCACATATTGGGCTTCATGTTAGTGGTAAATTTAGGTCAATAAATTCTGCGTCTATTTGTGATAAAAACGGAAATTTGGCGAAAATTTTGAAAATTTCGCAATTTTCACATTTTGAATTTTTATTCTGTTAAACCAGAGAGTTATGTGACACAAAATAGTTAATAAATAACATTTCCCACATGTATACTTTACATCAGCACAATTTTGGAAACAAAATTTTTTTTTGCTAGGAAGTTATAAGGGTTAAAATTTGACCAGCGATTTCTCATTTTTACAACGAAATTTACAAAACCATTTTTTTTAGGGACCACCTCACATTTGAAGTCAGTTTGAGGGGTCTATATGGCTGAAAATACCCAAAAGTGACACCATTCTAAAAACTGCACCCCTCAAGGTACTCAAAACCACATTCAAGAAGTTTATTAACCCTTCAGGTGCTTCACAGCAGCAGAAGCAACATGGAAGGAAAAAATGAACATTTAACTTTTTAGTCACAAAAATTATCTTTTAGCAACAATTTTTTTATTTTCCCAATGGTAAAAGGAGAAACTGAACTACAAAAGTTGTTGTCCAATTTGCCCTGAGTACGCTGATACCTCATATGTGGGGGTAAACCACTGTTTGTGCGCACGGCAGGGCTTGGAAGGGAAGGAGCGCCATTTGACTTTTTGAATCAAAAATTGGCTCCACTCTTTAGCGGACACCATGTCGCGTTTGGAGAGACCCTGTGTGCCTAAACATTGGTGCTCCCCCACAAGTGACCCCATTTTGGAAACTAGACCCCCCCCAAGGATCTTATCTAGATGCCTAGTGAGCACTTTAAACCCTCAGGTGCTTCACAAATTGATCTGTAAAAATGAAAAAGTACATTTTTTTCCACAAAAAAATTATTTTCGCCTCAATTTTTTCATTTTCACATGGGCAATAGGATAAAATGGATCATAAAATTTGTTGGGCAATTTCTCCCGAGTACGACGATACCTCATATGTGGGGGTAAACCACTGTTTGGGCACTCGGCAGGGCTCGGAAAGGGAAGGCGCGCCATTTGACTTTTTGAATGGAAAATTAGCTCCAATTGTTAGCGGACACCATGTCGCGTTTGGAGAGCCCCTGTGTGCCTAAACATTGGAGCTTCCCCACAAGTGACCCCATCTTGGAAACTAGACCCCCCAAGGAACTTATCTAGATGCATAATGAGCACTTTAAACCCCCAGGTGCTTCACAGAAGTTTATAACGCAGAGCCATGAAAATAAAAAATAATTTTTCTTTCCTCAAAAATTATTTTTTTAGCCTGGAATTTCCTATTTTGCCAAGGGTAATAGGAGAAATTGGACCCCAAATGTTGTTGTCCAGTTTGTCCTGAGTACGCTGATACCCCATATGTGGGGGTAAACCACTGTTTGGGCGCACGGCAGGGCTCAGAAGGGAAGGCACGCCATTTGGCTTTTTAAATGGAAAATTAGCTCCAATCATTAGCGGACACCATGTCACGTTTGGAGAGCCCCTGTGTGCCTAAACATTGGAGATCCCCCAGAAATGACCCCATTTTGGAAACTAGACCCCCAAAGGAACTAATCTAGATGTGTGGTGAGGACTTTGAACCCCCAAGTGCTTCACAGAAGTTTATAACGCAGAGCCATGAAAATAAAAAAAAAAAAATATTTTCTCAAAAATGCAATTTTTTATTTTCCCAAGGGTAACAGGAGAAATTTGACCCCAAAAGTTGTTGTCCAGTTTCTCCTGAGTACGCTGATACCCCATATGTGGGGGTAAACCACTGTTTGGGCACACGTCGGGGCTCAGAAGGGAACTAGTGACGTTTTGAAATGCAGACTTTGATGGAATGCTCTGTGGGCGTCACGTTACGTTTGCAGAGCCTCTGATGTGGCTTAACAGTAGAAGCCCCCCACAAGTGACCCCATTTTGGAAACTAGACCCCGAAAGGAACTTATCTAGATGTGTGGTGAGCACTTTGAACCCCCAAGTGTTTCACAGAAGTTTATAATGCAGAACCGTGAAAATAATAAATACGTTTTCTTTCCTCAAAAATAATTATTTAGCCCAGAATTTTTTATTTTCCCAAGGGTTACAGGAGAAATTGGACCCCAAAAGTTGTTGTCCAGTTTCTCCTGAGTACGCTGATACCCCATGTGTGGAGGTAAACCACTGTTTGGGCACACGTCGGGGCTCAGAAGGGAAGTAGTGACTTTTGAAATGCAGACTTTGATGAAATGGTCTGCGGGCGTCACGTTGCGTTTGCAGAGCCCCTGGTGTGCCTAAACAGTAGAAACCCCCCACAAGTGACCCCATTTTAGAAACTAGACCCCCCCAAGGAACTTATCTAGATATGTGGTGAGCACTTTGAACCCCCAAGTGCTTCACAGACGTTTACAACGCAGAGCCGTGAAAATAAAAAATCATTTTTCTTTCCTCAAAAATGATGTTTTAGCAAGCATTTTTTTATTTTCACAAGGGTAAAAGGAGAAATTGGACCCCAGTAATTGTTGCGCAGTTTATCCTGAGTATGCTGGTACCCCATATGTGGGGGGTAAACCACTGTTTGGGCACACGTCGGGGCTCGGAAGTGAGGGAGCACCATTTGACTTTTTGAATACGAGATTGGCTGGAATCAATGGTGGCGCCATGTTGCGTTTGGAGACCCCTGATGTGCCTAAACAGTGGTAACCCCTCAATTCTACCTCCAACACTAACCCCAACACACCCCTAACCCTTATCCCAACTGTAGCCATAACCCTAATCACAACCCTAACCACAACCCTAATTCCAACCCTAACCCTAAGGCTATGTGCCCACGTTGCGGATTCGTGTGAGATTTTTCAGCATCATTTTTGAAAAATCCGCGGGTAAAAGGCACTGCGTTTTACCTGCGGATTTTCCGCGGATTTCCAGTGTTTTTTGTGCGGATTTCACCTGCGGATTTCTATTGAGGAACAGGTGTAAAACGCTGCGGAATCCGCACAAAGAATTGACATGCTGCGGAAAATACAACGCAGCGTTTCCGCGCGGTATTTTCCGCACCATGGGCACAGCGGATTTGGTTTTCCATGGTACTGTAAACCTGATGGAACACTGCTGCGAATCCGCAGCGGCCAATCCGCTGCGGATCTCCAGCCAAATCAGCACCGTGTGCACATAGCCTAATTCTAAAGGTATGTGCACACGCTGCGGAAAACGGGGCGGATTCGCAGCAGTTTCCCATGAGTTTACAGTTCAATGTAAACCTATGGGAAACAAAAATCGCTGTACACATGCTGCGGAAAAACTGCACGGAAACGCAGCGGTTTACATTCCGCAGCATGTCACTTCTTTCTGCGGATTCCGCAGCGGTTTTACAACTGCTCAAATAGAAAATTGCAGTTGTAAAACCGCAGTGAAATGCGCAGAAAAAACGCGGTAAATCCGCCATAAATCCGCAGCGGTTTAGCACTGCGGATTTATTAAATCCGCAGCGGAAAAATCCGCAGAGGACCAGAATACGTGTGCACATACCAAAACCCTAACCCTAGCCCTAACCCTAGCCCTAACCCTACCCCTAACCCTATTCTAACATTAGTGGGGGAAAAAAATTCTTTATTTTTTTATTGTCCCTACCTATGGGGGTGACAAAGGGGGGGGTCATTTATTATTTTTTTTATTTTGATCACTGAGATAGATTATATCTCAGTGATCAAAATGCACTTTGGAACGAATCTGCCGGCCGGCAGATTCGGCGGGCGCACTGCGCATGCGCCCGCCATTTTGGAAGATGGGGGCGCCCAGGGAGAAGACGGACGGACCCCAGCAGGATCGGTAACTATGATGGGGTGGGGGGGAGCACGGGGGGGGGGGGAGGTGCATCGGAGCATGGGGGGGTGGATTGGAGCGCGGGAGGGGTGGAACGGAGCACGGGGGGGGGGGGGGTGCATTGGAGCATCGGGGGGTGGATCGGACTGCAGGGGGGGTGGATCGGACTGCAGGGGGGGGGTGGATCGGAGTGCAGGGGGGGTGGTTGGAGCACAGGAGAGGGTGATTGGAGCACGAGGGGAGCGGACAAGAGCACGGGGGGAACGGAGCACAGGACGGAGGGGAGCCGGAGCAGTGTACCGGACAGATCGGGGGGCTGGGGGGCGATCGGTGGGGT
This sequence comes from Ranitomeya imitator, assembly GCF_032444005.1. Lineage (NCBI taxonomy): Eukaryota > Metazoa > Chordata > Amphibia > Anura > Dendrobatidae > Ranitomeya > Ranitomeya imitator. The sequence continues at coordinate 254,876,858 of NC_091282.1, forward strand.
GGGGTGGGGGCACATTAGTGTTTCCAGCCATGGCCGATGATATTGCAGCATCGGCCATGGCTGGATTGTAATATTTCACCCGTTATAATAGGTGAAATATTACAAATCGCTCTGATTGGCAGTTTCACTTTCAACAGCCAATCAGAACGATCGTAGCCACGGGGGGGTGAAGCCACCCCCCCTGGGCTAAACTACCACTCCCCCTGTCCCTGCAGATCGGGTGAAATGGGAGTTAACCCTTTCACCCGATCTGCAGGGACGCGATCTTTCCATGACGCCACATAGGCGTCATGGGTCGGATTGGCACCGACTTTCATGACGCCTACGTGGCCTCATGGGTCGGGAAGGGGTTAAAGAATCAGCTGTGATCGCCTGCTGTAATGTCTGTCATTACACAGTACACAGCAGGGGCACATTTATAAGATTTATCTCAGCACAGGAACATTTTATTGTAACACATCCAATTGTGGAAATTATTATTATTCCAAGATATATTGATTTAAATTTTGTTCTGGGAAAACCCCTTTAATTTCTATGAAAATGCAGAAGTAGGTGTAAAGAATGTACATTTTCATTTAGATCAATATTTCAAAATTTCATAAGAAGCCATTCTGAAAATCAAAATTTCTACAAACCCAAACTAAAGACCCATCTATTCCTTAGATTACAGACCATATGAGTATTCCACATTGCTTGGATGTAAGAAGATTATTATTCAACTTATTTATCTAATCTATATATATAATTGCCTAAGGGTTTTTCCGTCTGTCTGTCTGTCTGTCCTGGAAATCCCGCGTCTCTGATTGGTCGAGGCCGCCAGGCCTCGACCAATCAGCGACGGGCACAGCGACGATGATGTCATAAAGGACGTAGACATCCCGCGTCTCTGATTGGTCGAGGCCACCAGGCCTCGACCAATCAGCAACGGGCACAGTATCGACGTAGATGTCATAATGGTTGCCATGGCAACGATGATGTCATAAAGGTTGCCTCGACCAATCAGCGATGGGCACAGTCTGCCGCAAATTCTGGAATTATCATTGTCCATATACTACAGGGACATGCATATTCTAGAATACCCGATGCGTTAGAATCGCGCCACAATCTAGTCTATATATATAATTGTCTAAGGCCGGCTTCACACTTGCGAGTTTTACGGACGTAAGAGCGCAGAAACTACGTCCGCAAAACATACGGCACAATTATTCTCTATGCCCCTGCTCCTATCTGCCGTATTAAACTGATCAGTATTATACGGCTTTCTACGGCCGTAGAAAATCGCAGCATGCTGCGTTTGTCACCGTATTGCGCAAATAAAACGTCAATGAAAGTCTATGGAAGCCCCAAAAATACGGATTACACACGGACCAGCAGAGTGACTTGCGAGAAATACGCAGCGCTGTTAGAGAGAAAAGCCGGTAATTCAGTGCGGTGTACAGTAAAATCACACTGACAGCTTACAGTAGAATAGGTAGAATAAATGTGTACACATAGAATAGGTGTTTATATATATATATAATGTCAGTGAGACATATATATATATATATATATATATATATATATATATATATATATATATATATATATATATACTAGCTATTGAACCCGTTCTACGCCCGGGTGGCGAGCATTTATATTGGTATATTGTCTCCATCCTGGTATGTGCTGCTCCATCCTGCGTCCCCATCCTTATGTGCTGCTCCATCCTGCGTCCCCATCCTTATGTGCTGCTCCCATCCTGCGTCCCCATCCTTATGTGCTGCTCCATCCTGCGTCCCCATCCTTATGTGTTGCTCCATCCTGCGTCCCCATCCTTATGTGCTGCTCCCATCCTGCGTCCCCATCCTTATGTGCTGCTCCCATCCTGCGTCCCCATCCTGATGTGCTGCTCCATCCTGCGTCCCCATCCTTATGTGCTGCTCCATCCTGCGTCCCCATCCTGTTATGTGCTGCTCCATCATGTGTCCCCATCCTTATGTGCTGCTCCATCCTGCGTCCCCATCCTTATGTGCTGCTCCATCCTGCGTCCCCATCCTTATGTGCTGCTCCATCCTGCGTCCCCATCCTTATGTGCTGCTCCATCCTGCGTCCCCATCCTTATGTGCTGCTCCATCCTGCGTCCCCATCTTTATGTGCTGCTCCATCCTGCGTCCCCATTCTTATGTGCTGCTCCATCCTGCGTCCCCATCCTTATGTGCTGCTCCATCCTGCGTCCCCATCCTTATGTGCTGCTCCATCCTGCGTCCCCATACTGTTATGTGCTGCTCCATCCTGCGTCCCCATCCTTATGTGCTGCTCCATCCTGCGTCCCCATCCTTATGTGCTGCTCCATCCTGCTTCCCCATCCTTATGTGCTGCTCCATCCTGCGTCCCCATCCTTATGTGCTGCTCCATCCTGCGTCCCCATCCTTATGCGCTGCTCCATCCTGCGTCCCCATCCTTATGTGCTGCTCCATCCTACGTCCCCATCCTTATGTGCTGCTCCATCCTGCGTCCCCATACTGTTATGTGCTGCTCCATCCTGCGTCCCCATCCTTATGTGCTGCTCCATCCTACGTCCCCATCCTTATGTGCTGCTCCATCCTGCGTCCCCATCCTTATGTGCTGCTCCATGCTGCGTCCCCATCCTTATGTGCTGCTCCATCCTGCGTCCCCATCCTTATGTGCTGCTCCATCCTGCGTCCCCATCCTTATGTGCTGCTCCATCCTACGTCCCCATCCTTATGTGCTGCTCCATCCTGCGTCCCCATACTGTTATGTGCTGCTCCATCCTGCGTCCCCATCCTGTTATGTGCTGCTCCATCCTGCGTCCCCATCCTTATGTGCTGCTCCATCCTGCGTCCCTATACTGCCTCTGACCCGCTCGGCGCCGAGTGCTGGGGGGGCCTGAGCAGGCGGGGACACCGGCGCGCTGTGGGGGTCAGGTGCCGGTATCGCCGCCAGCTCAGGCCTCCACAGCACTTCCTATACTCACCTGTCCGGCGTTCCAGCGCTGAGCGGCGCCATCTTCCCGGTCTCCTGGCTGTGACTGTTCAGTCAGAGGGCGGCGCCGGCGCGCATTAAGCGCATCACCGCGCCCTCTGAACTGAAGGTCACAGGCCGAAGACCGGGAAGATGGCGCCGCTCAGCGATGGAACGGGGACAGGTGAATATAGGCCGATACTCACCCTCCTGGCGGTCCCTGCTTCTGCGGTGGAGATCGCGGTGTGCGTTCAGTGTGAACGCACACCGCGATCTCCCGGGAGCGTCACTCTGTGAGGCCCAGACTGCGCCGGCGCTTGCGCAGTCTATAGAGGCTTCGGACAGAGTGACGCTCCCAGCGTTATATTATAGAGATATATATATATATATATATATATATATATATATATATATATATATATTAATATTTCTTCCAGCGCTAGACAGCTTTAAAGCCGGTAATTCAATTACCGGCTTTTGCTTTCTCCTTCCTAAACCCGACATGATATGAGACCTGGTTTACATACAGTAAACCATCTCATATCCCCATTTTTTTTGCATATTTCACACTACTAATGGCAGTAGTGTGTCTATGCAAAATTTGGCCGTTCTAGCTAGTAAATTAAGGGGTTAAATGGCGGAAAAAATTGGCGTGGGCTCCCGCACAATTTTCTCCGCCAGAGTAGTAAAGCCAGGATATTAATAGCCTGGAGAGGGTCCACGGTTATTGCCCCCCCCCCCCGGCTAAAAACATCTGCCCCAGCCACCCCAGAAAAGGCACATCTGGAAGATGCGCCTATTCTGGCACTTGGCCACTCTCTTCCCATTCCCCTGTAGCAGTGGGATATGTTTCGGACACTTCCCAATGCATTTTGGAGTGGGAAATCCGCAAAAAAAAACCGGAAAATTAATGAACATGCTGCGTTTTTTGCCGCGATGCGTTTTTTTCGCGGAAAAAAACGCATCATGTGCACAAAACATGCGGAATTCATTCTAAATGATGGGATGCTTATTCTATGCGGGTTTTTTTGCGGTTTTATAGCGTTTTTATCGGGAAAAACTGCGAAAAAACCGCAACGTGTGAACACAGCCTTACAAGATAAGATGTTTACAGATTCAGTAAAACTAGTGCATGGTGTAATGGTTGCTGACAGACATTGAATATGTTTCCATTTTCTAAAAGGAATAAAACAGACCCTGAGATCTGGAATCTGACTGTTTATTATATATAAAAACCAAGTTTTTCCCTTAGGTGAAAACTTGATATAGCGTCAAATGAATATTATAAATGCGAAGAATATATTTCTGCAAATATTTGCATAATGCTCAGCTACACCGTCATAGTATTGTCAGCTTCATAACTTCAGTGTTACCATATCGAAAGCTGCATGATCGCTGACATAGGCACCTTTAAACACTAACTTAAGGGTAACTTTAGGCGTAACGCCTATTGTGCGTTCAAGGTTCACTCGGTGCTGCTGCTACATTGCAGTGCAATGCAAGTAAATGGGGTTGCATTGTGACCCTGTATGGCGACAAGCAGATCACAAGAAGTCCAACCTTGCTGGATTTTTGGTGACTTGCTTGTTGCAATGCTGTCTCATTCACTTGTACTGTGCTTCAATATGGCAACTGAACCTAGCAAATCTTGGCTGCGCATCAAGTGTTGGGGCCAATGTCGCAGCGTAGCCCAAGACGCCATGTTGCCCTAGGCTAAAACAGACATGCTGCCATAAACTTACCTTCGGGGTCTTCTGGAGACATGAACTGCAGTCTTTTTCTTGGACTCTGATTTCTAATTGGTGATGAATCCACCCAAGGCACATCAAACCTACAATAAAGTGTATTAGGTTCTCAAAGACATGACTGAACACAATGAAGGTGCAGCCAAATTTGTAAGAACAAATTATAAGTATCGAAACATCAAGTAAAATTAATCAATACCTCATCACATTGTTCTCCTCACGACATAATAACTGGCTTAATCCTGGAGAGAGGTTTTCGCTTGGAGAACGCTTAGGACTATATTTTACAGCCACTGCTGTTAACATCAATTCACGTTTTGCTGTAAAAGGAAAAGAAAACAAGGTCAGATTTTGGTGAAATTAGACATATTTTATTATAATGCACATTTTTTTTTTTACTAAACACATAACCCTTACTTGGTGTACTAACAGACTTGCGATTTGATGGTGGAAGTGAAGATGATCGTGGCCCACATGGAGAGCTAGGCAGCCGCTGTCGTTCTTTACTTTTCTCAGGAGAACCACGAGGGGTATAACAGTCACTGATGCCCATCAGGTGTCTCTTGGAAGACAGTTCTGTAATATTTAAAAGCAATAAATATCATCAACTAAAACATTCAGCTCAGTCCTTTCTGGATATCACAACTTGCTTTAGCTTATCTAGGATGGTACGTTAATCTGGGTCTAAGGCGACATTCACACATTCGTGTATCACAGTCCGAGAACAGACCATGATTCAGAGACCAGCCACAGGTCTCCTGAGCTGAGCTTGACATCCTCATAGGCATATATGCGGCTGTAGAGTTTGGGTCAGGAGACCCGAGGCTGGTCAATGAGTCACGATCTGTGCTCGGACCTTGACTCATGGATGTGTGAAGGCGGCCTAATAATGGAGTGACCTATTATTGCTAAGCATAACTATGCGGACGTGCCATTCAAGAATCTGGGAAAGCTAAGTGTAAAGTCTGTAATGACGGACATATTGACTGTCAGCAACATTTCATGCTGAACGTTGTGTAAGCCCTACCCTGGTTAATTCTGCAGAGCTTCACTCTCCTAGGTTTCTTGTTTAACATGGACAGTTTCTATTGCAATAAATAGGAGCCGACACAGACTTGTTATATGCTTGTAAATGGAATATGTTATCAGCCTAGACTTACTATGAAAAGCACTGTCTTTATTTGTAAAGGTGCTCCAAATTTTCATCTCCTTCTCATCTTCATAATCTCTTAATGCCTTCAAAATAGGGCTTTCCCCACTGCTGCGGATTTCTGTTTTAGGCTTAGATGCCAAGATATCATGCACAGCATCCTTTTCTGGAGGAGAATGGTACCTTAATAAGATTTGAAAAATATATCAGTCCTGGACTGTAAATTACACAACCGCATAAACAAGAATAATATGTTGTAGCAATTTATCTTAATCTACCATTTTGGACCCAAATCTTCAGAATAAATGCCAGCTGATCAAAAACATTCCCATGGACAACAGAAACGGCCTCTGTTCACATTTGCTGAAAGATACATTCAGACCCTCTGCTGCAAATACAGTCTCACCTGATTTGATGGAGGATCAGTGCTGCATGTGTTCTTCCCATTACAACAACTGACACCATGACAAAACCCAACTGTTCCCTATTGCAAGTCAATAGGTTTTCATGGTATACTACATAACATTATGGAGTCAGCAAAGGATGGAGTCACGGATCTTGTGTGTGCAACCCAATTTTTATGCACACATCTCAAAGGAAACCCAACATGTGATGTGGCAATTCTGTGGGGCTGCGTGCTTGCATTTTTAGGATAGGGAGGGTCCAATAACCAAGGACCTTCTCAGCGTGATATTATAAGCCTGCACCTATCTGCTTTACCTTGGTTAGTTATGAAAAATATTGGGGGATCCTACATAATTTTTTTTTAAATTATTTATTTAATAGTTTAAAGAATGCTTAACACCCTTTAGTGCCACATGAAAGTCACTATAGAGTGAAAGTTTATTATATGCAGGGGGCTTGTGAAATTATGTGTATAGGATATCTATATATTCTCTCTCTTTATTACAATTATCTATTCTATATCGGTAGAAGACATTGCTTTATTTATTTTATTAAAACTTGCTTTAAAGTTGTTGTCTGGTCCAAATTGATAAGTCTGCAGTCACTTTATGCGACTGCAGATTCATGAATCTCTACAGTGCAAGCACTGTGCTTTGGGCATTCGCTGGTGCCTGAACCAGGACCGGAGGGTATGTATGAGGTATACATACTCCCTGCCAGAGTTTGTCCAGTGGGCATGGCTTTGCTCCATACAAGTGTATGGAGTGAGGCCACGCCCTCTAGTCGGCAATGCCCACTGGACAGGTGCATTACTAGTCGGGGCATGGCCTTGCTCTATACAAGTGTATGGAGCGAGGCAGTGCCCACTGGAAGGGCTCTGGCTGGGAGTATGTATACCTCAGATATACCTTCTGGTCCCAGCTCAGAGAGCGGCAAACCCCTGGAGTGCACAGTGCGAATGCTGGGGGAATTAGTAAGTCTGCAGTGACAAAAAGTGACTGCAGACTTATGGATTTCGACCGGACAACCCCTTTAAATTACATAGAAAATTACACAATGTAAAATACGATGTTAAAAACGCATGTCATACTAATAACATTTGGATGCTAGGGGAGGAAAATAAAAAATAAAAAAATTGCACATTCGCATGACATAAGTTGAACCATACTGATTCCACTCATCCAATTCTTCAGGAGCAACATCGGAGCTAATTTTTTTATGCTAATGTGAACAAGCCCTTAAGCTCATTGCTGCATGTAAGACCATGAGAAAATTATAAAAGTTCCAGAACTGACATCCAAGTCCTTCCACCATCTCTAGCTAGTGAACCATGCTACCACCAAGGGCCAACAGATCCTATATTTTATAATCAAATATTTTATTTTTTTTAAATGTCAAATACAATTTTTCCATCTTTCAACATAAACGACATAATTCAATAGTATGATACATAAACAAAGTAATGAAGGAATGGCCGGAGGGGACAGTACCAACTACTAAGTACGGGGGAGGAGGGTTATGCTGGGTACTGTGAACTGGTTTGGTACTTTTTCTATATGTTAATATAAGTTGAAATGTTAAGATACAATAAAGTGAAAGTTGGGGGGGAAATTGTGATTGCTATGGCAGCGGGACGCGAATGGAGAGGGTTAAGTAAGGGAGAGTGTTTGCAGTGGGCAGTGGAGCCCCACTCTTGATGAGAGGAAGAATGCGTTATATTGGGGGGGTTAGGGGGGCAAGTTGGGAGGGGGCAGGGGGGGTGGGAGGGTTGGGGCAGCTCATACTTGGGAAATTGGATACTTTAAGAAATTATGAGCCACATGATGGGAGATTGTATTAAAATATTGAGTTGGAATGTGAGAGGTCTGGCGGATAAAACACGGCAGGCGGCAAGTTTGCAGTATGTCCGAGAACAGAAGGTCTCAATGATATGTTTGTTAGAGACACATTTAGTGCGGGAGAGGGTGAACGTATTGAATAGGCGCTGGATACAGAGGGCGTATCATTCTACTTTCTCGACGTACTCTAGGGGTGTGTCTGTGTTAATACCTGCGGGGGTGCAGTATGAGGAGGTAATGGTAAAAGAGGATGTGGATGGTCAGTATGTGGTGGTGAAATGTAAAATAAATGGAGTATTGATGTGTATAGCGGCAATGTATATTCCGCCCCCATACTCAAGTAAGAAGATAAGAGAGGTGCTGGAGAGGGTAGAGCGTTGGGGACCGTTACCATCTCTAATTATTGGCGATCTTAATATCTGTGATGACTTTTGGGATAAAAACAAAAATCCCCAGAATAGAACAGGGGGACATATCACTACGTTTGGGACTTATGTCGGGGAAGTGGGCATGGTTGATTTATGGAGAGTTAGGCATATCGGGGAAAGGGCGTATTCATGCTACTCACCAGCTCATGGTACGCTGTCTAGGATTGATCTGGCGCTGGGTAACCGATTACTAGATACGATGGTAAGGGACGTGAGATATTTACCTAGGGCTCTCTCAGACCATAGTCCAGTTGAAGTGGAATTTCGATCAGTGGGGACACGGACCGGGAGCAGGAGGGAGTGGAAGATTCACCCTAATTGGCTACACAGTATAGACTTGGAGAAGATTAAGAAGGAATTGGTGGAATTTTTTGAGATAAATGAGGGTAGCGTAGATGTGCTTACTGTGTGGGAAGCCATGAAAGCGTACTTGAGAGGGCTGTTGTTTAGGGATATTAGCAGGTGTAAGCGGAAATCGAGAGAGGCAGAGAGGTTGGCGATAGATGGGCTGAGGGTGGCTGAAGATGAGATGGTAATAATGGGTACTTTGGAGGCTGGGAGGAGGTTAAAGGCAGCTCAAAGCTAGCTAGAGGCGGTCTTGCTGAGTAAGGCTGAAAGGAAGTGGGAATTCATGAATTTGGCCTATTACCAGGAGGGTGAATCAGTGGGTCATTTGCTGTCGCTGGTGGCATCTGCCCAGAGAAATACTTCCTTTGTTCACTCTTTGGTGACTGGGAGTGGTGTTGCTGTTTCTGAGACTTCAGAGATTTTGGAGACTTTTGCAGATTTTTACGCAGACTTATACTCCTCTCGGGTAGATGGGTCAATGGAGGACACGGTGGCGTTCCTTGAGGAGTTGGCGCTCCCGAGGCTGAGTGACACAGCTAGGGAGGATTTGGAGGCTCCCATTACGGAGGAGGAACTGGGACGGGCATTGCAGTCGATGGCTAATGGGAAGGCGCCTGGCGTAGACGGATTTCCTGCCGAAATTTATAAAAGCTTGGGGGAAGTGTTGATCCCTAAATTGAAGGCGGTCTTGGAAGAGGCTACGAATGGTGGAAGGCTACCGGCATCTATGCGGGAGGCCACAATAGTGGTGATTCCAAAGGAGGGGAAAGAACCGACACAGCCGGATTCATATCGGCCAATTTCTTTGCTTACTATCGACGTTAAACTCCTGGCTAAGGTGTTGGCGATGAGGTTGACAAGTGTTATTTCTGGCCTGATACACTCAGACCAGTCTGGCTTTATGCCTGATAGGTCAACTGCGATTAATCTACGAAGGCTGTATATGAACTTGCAACTCAAAGCCGATAACTGTGGCCAGAGAGTTATTGCATCTTTAGACGCTCACAAGGCGTTCGATAGTGTGGAGTGGGGGTATCTCTGGCAGGTGTTGCGAAGAATGGGGTTTGGACCGCAGTTCATATCATGGATTCAATTAATGTACTCGATGCCGATGGCCAGGGTTAGGGTAAACGGGGAGTTGTCACGGACCATACAATTGGCTAGAGGGACGAGACTGGGGTGTCCGCTTTCCCCCCTTTTGTTTGCTCTGGCGGTGGAACCACTGGCCGCTACGCTTCGACAGTCTGATGAGATGACGGGGTTTAAATATGGGGTGATTGAAGAAAGGGTGGCGTTGTATGCGGATGATATTTTGTTGTTTCTGGCTGACCCGGTTGCATCCTTGGAGGGAGCCATTGGGATTATTGAACGATTCGGATCAGTGTCGGGACTTAGGATAAATTGGAGTAAGTCTATCTTGTTTAAGGTGGACGATGTGGATGGGGAGCCATTGGAGGACGGGCGACTGGAGGTGACGAGTAAATTTAAGTACCTGGGAATATGGATATATATACCGTACATGAGAATCTGACTCCAATCTTGGGTGCCCTCAAGGCAAAAGCGGATGCATGGCTTAAGCTACATTTGTCTGTGGTAGGCAGGGTGAATCTTATCAAAATGATTCTGATGCCGAAAATACTGTATATTCTTCACAATGCGCCGGTTTGGATACCACGTGGGAAATTTAGACAGATCAACTCTCTGTTTAGGAATCTGATTTGGGGGAGGCAGCATCCGCGTATCAAACTGGAGACACTTCAGCGACCCAAGGATGATGGGGGTCTGGCATTGCCTAACCCTGAGTTGTACTTTCTTGCAGCCCAGAGTCAGCATCTAAGGGGCTGGGCGCATGAGGGGTCATCTGGAGCGGTACAGCGGTTGATTGAGGTGGTGACAAAAAGAAGGCCAGTGGTGCAATGTTTGGAGGATGGATCCTTGGAGAGTTTGGGGAAGCTATATCCGACTTTGCTGTTGATACGCAAGCTGTGGAGTAGATTGAGGCACATACGTGGGATCACGGACTTGACTAGATACTCGCCGCTATGGCATAATAACAATCTGAAAGAATTTGAGGCATTGGGGGTACTGATAGAGTGGTTGGGCAAAGGGATTCAGTATGTGTATCAAATAATTGAACAAGGTGAACTGAAATCATTTTCCCAATTGCAGGCGGAATTTGGTCTTGGGTCTGCAGGGGAGTATCAGTATTTGCGGATGAGGCATGCCTTTGGAGCTCAGAGTAAGAATGGAGGTATTAGGATTCAAAGGGATATAGTACTGGAGTATGTGTGTAATGATGGGACGACTGGAGGGGTCATATCCACTCTGTACAGGGATCTGTTGCACACTTTTCTATTGGGGTTTCCAATAATGGCAAGAGCTAAATGGGAAAGGGATTTGGGCCCAATAGATAACGAGACTTGGGAGTCGGTGTTGGAATGGATCCCAAGACTGTCGCTGAGTGAACCGTATAGACTGTCACAGCTCTATGTGATACACAGAGTTTATAGGTCTCCGATGGTGCTATATAAGGCAGGATTGCGTAATGACTCTGAATGTCCGAGGTGTAGGTCTACGGATGCAGACATTTTCCATATGATGTGGACATGTCCGAGGTTGGCTGCCTTCTGGGTGGTAGTTTTGAGTCGTATGGAAGGTGCGTATGGATGCACGGTGCCAAGGGATCCAGTTGTCTGTTTGTTGGGATGCGTGGATGAGATTGGAGTGGATAAACACCTAAAGATAGCTATAGCCAGATTGTTATACATGGCTAGGAAGGTGATAGCTAGAAACTGGATTAGGGAAGAGCCGCCGTCAAGAGGAGAGTTCCTCCAGTATGTGAAGCAGGGCCTGACACTAGAAAAAGGGATTTATAAGAAGAAAGGGAAAACTGAAACGTTCAATAAAATGTGGTCTCCATGGATTGCTATGGGATAGTAATGTGAAGTGTGGCTTATACGAGTGGTTGAGGGATTAGATACTCTATTGTTTTAATGATGGTAGTAATTAACAAGATGAGCTGCTTTGTGGGGTGGGGGTGGGGGGCTTTGGGATCGAAGGGGGCTGTTTGAAGGGGGAGGGGGGGGGGAATACTCTATATTGAAAATGTAAATGTAACATGTTAATTGCCTTGTTATTCTTAATAAAAATTTATTTGAATAAAAAAAAAAAGAAGAATGAAAAAAAGAGGACTACCAATTAAGGGACAGCATCTACTATATAATTGTCTAAGGGTCACTTCCATCTGTCCTTCTGTCTGTCACGGTTATTCATTCGCTGATTGGTCTCGCCAGCTGCCTGTCATGGCTGCCGCGACCAATCAGTGACAGGCACAGTCCGGAAGAAAATGGCCGCTCCTTACTCCCCGCAGTCAGTGCCTGTCGCCCGCATACTCCCCTCCGGTCACCGCTAACACAGGGTTAATGCCGGTGGTAACAGACCGCGTTATGCCGCGGGTAACGCACTCCGTTACCGCCGCTATTAACCCTGTGTGTCCCCAACTTTTTACTATTGACGCTGCCTAAGCAGCATCAATAGTAAAAGATGTAATGTTAAAAATAATAATAAAAAAAACCTGCTATACTCACCCTCCGTAGTCGCTCGCGCCGGCCGCCATCTTTCGTTGCAGGTTCCGGTGGCAAAGATGGTATGGGAGAAGGACCTGCCATGTCACGGTCATGTGACCGCGACGTCATCACAGGCCCTGCGCGCCTAGGACCTGCCATGACGTCACGGTCATGTGACCACGACGTCATCACAGGCCCTGCGCGCCTAGGACCTGCCATGACATCACGGTCATGTGACCGCGACGTCATCACAGGCCCTGCGCGCCTAGGACCTGCCATGACGTCACAGTCATGTGACCGCGACGTCATCACAGGCCCTGCACGCCTGCGCTAGAAAGACCTGCCATGACGTCATCACAGGTCCTGCGCTCATACCAACCCTGGGACCGGAAGCTGCCGTGGACTACAAGGGGCCCTCGGAAAGGTGAGTATATGTTTATTTTTTAACCTGTGACAAACCTGGCTGGGCAATATACTACGTAGCTGGGCAATATACTACGTGACTGGCCAATATACTACGTAGCTCTGTGCTGTATACTACTTCGCTGTGCAATATACTACGTGGCTGCGCAATATACGTCACTAGGCAATATACTACATAACTGGGCAATATACTACGTGGCTGCGCAATATACTACGTCACTAGGCAATACCCGAGTTCGCATCTCGGCTGCAGGAAAATGGCCGCCGCGATCGCCATCTGCGCACGCGCGGCATCCCGCGGCCATTTTCCTGAAGCCCCGGGAAGCCGAGAAGAACCATCTGCGCACGCGCGGCCTCACAAAGACGGCCGTGCCCACCGATGAACGGCTGAATAGCGCAGATCGCGCTATTTTCCTTCAAGCTGCGCAGTGGATTCGCCAGTTGGACATGCGCACACCACTACGCCACCAACGGAGATATGGGGGAGAAACAGCGCTGTCACCACGCCCATATAACCTGACCAGCGTGAGTGACAGCCCAAAACGGCGACTTTACAAAGGTATTTCGGCAGCATAGGTGGGGAATAAAGGCTCCAAAATACACTGATGTAAAGCACAGCTCTGCCCCTATTTAATGCTATTTTTAGCTCTTCTTGAAAAAACGGGGTGACAGGTTCCCTTTAAATAAGATAAAAGAGATACTTATGAATAGAGGAAAGTCGGCATCCACTCCATCTTCAAACAATCCCAATATACATGTACAGGGATCTGTTAACAATTTCACTCCATTCACCCTTTCTATCAAGCAGAGGACTTTATTCCAAAGTAGGCCCGTCTGTCTATTCCCACATCATGTGCAAGTGCCTCATCAATCCCACACCTAGGGCATTTTGCATCATGGCGATATCCTATCTTGTGTAAAAAGCTTAGAATTGTGTATACTCTGAATTAAATATAGTTGAGAGCATTTGGGCCTCACAAGATTATAATTTGGGAACAGTTTCTAAAATCTCCCTCCTTTGCCCAGTCGATATAAGGCCTACATCCGATTTCCATTTAGTTTTAACTGTCAGGGGGTGATTATCCAGTTGGGATGACAATGTATGGTAGAAATTAAACCGTTTGTATGACCTGTAGAAGCAATAGTATCAGAAGATGATGTTGCATGTCAAGATTCATCAGACCTAATTGAGTTGAGGGACCATGTCGGATTTGTAGGAATTGGTAACAAGAGTTACGCGATAAACTGAATTCCTCTTGGAGCTGTTGAAAACATTTAAGGACAGAGTTTGCAAATAATTTTTCTATCGACCAGATCCCTTTTTACTCCCAATCAGAAAAACCCTTTAACATTGATACTTCACCCAAATTGGGATTACACCATAATGGTTTGTATTTAGTGAATCCCTTAATATCCTTAAGTTTCTTTCCTATTTTTCACTTTATACACTAACGTCAATGTTGGAACAAGAGGATTCCCTCCAGGAGAAATCCCAGACTCGAGAAGACACAGGGGTGAGGCCCATTTCATATTCTGTAAAATAAGAGCACCCGACTTGTCCATGTCATCTCTACTTCCCCATCCATGGGGGTGTTGTAATTGGGATGCAGTAAAATACAGGTATGGATCAGGAATGGCCAGTGGGCCTTCATCCTTATTACGTTGGAGAGTTTTATTCGAGCATGCTGTTTATGCCATATTAATTCCCTGAACAAGGTTTATACTTTAGAAAATAAGGGGAGAGGAAGCCAACAAGGAGCACTATGTAGCACATATAACAATTGTGGCATAAGGATCATCTTGATAAGATTTCCTTTACCTATAACTGATAGCGGGAGTTTGGACCATGCATTACCTTAGATCTAAATTAATCTAACAAAGGGTCTACGTTTACTGTTCCATATTCTTTAGGCTTCGTACTAACACAGATTCCCAAGTATTTAAACTTGTCTACAATGTGTAACTGACATTGTTCCACTATTGGAGGATGGGGCGGAGGATCTGCTGGCATCAGGACAGATTTATTCCAATTAATTGATAAACCTGACAACCTTCCAAAGTCTATCATGATTGACACTATTGTAGTGAAACAAATCCTATATTACACATATAAAGGTTTATACCATCATTTCAATCACCACAATTACCCCTTATAATTTGGAGCCATGACACCTCTGTGATGCATTGAAAGCTCTGCACGCATGACAATCAGACAGAAGCTGGACTTGTGAGAAAACATATAAACGGAAGACTGAACAAATAAATGTGTCTGCTGGAGTGTACTATACAACTTGCTGCTCTCTTCAATCTTGATCTAAAGTAAATTCTAAACTCAGGACTTGAATAGGTACTCGAGTATACAAGAAAGATCACATGCACCCAAGAAGCCTCTCTCCGAAGTAATGCCATTAGATATACAGAGACAGCTCTAAATACAGCAGGAAAAGTGATTTTAAATAAAAAAATGGTTTTAATCAAATAACTGGAACACTATTATTTTTTGAGTTGACCATGTACAATATATGTGGCATAAGCGCCAGACTCACCTGTTTTGTTCATACATTATGTCTTGTTTCCTCTCCATCTCTTTGGCTTTGTTATCAAGTGGCTGGGTAGTGGCAGCGCCCTCGGCTTCAGAAGGCAGACATTTACGGGCTGCTACATCCACATCATATGAATTAGTACTCGGGTGTAAAATTTCATTACTACGTGAATGAAAGCAATAATAAAGACTGACAAAACTGTTCCCGATAGGATCCGGAATGTTTTAACAACAACAACAGAGGTCTGCTTCAAGATAACAAATTAGTTGTCCTTGTAATGTTACTATATTTCGCCGATAGAGAATCCTAATGTTACCACCTACAGCAATATTCAACATGTCACTCAGCGCAAACATGCAAAACAAAACGGATTTCACGTGTACACAGTGAGTACATCAAATCTATAGTTCTATATTGAAAGGATTGTGCCAAGTTGGCTTAAAATAACCCTGTCTAAATGGAATGGAGGTCGAGCATGTGCACCTCCGCTCCATGCATTCTTGAGTGGTCGGACCCCCAGCTATCAGGCAGTTATCACCTATTCTATGGCTAAGGGATAGCTTCCAGACTTGGTACAGGCCCTTTAAGTTTTAATATATTATATTAACCCCTTAAAAGGGTATTCTCAAATTTGGAAATTATCTGTTGTATAAGGAAAAACTTCCCGATGACTTGGGGTCTGACTGTGAGAATCCTCACCGATCCTGAGAACAGGAACTCAGAAGAGCCCCATCTGAATGGAACAGTGATCGACAATGCAGATTGCTACTCCATTCATTCCTAATGGGACCGCTGGAGGGAACCGAACGCAGCGCTTGGATGGTCTTCAGCACTCCAAGAAGAATGAATAGAGTGGTAGTGAGCATTATCGACCACCGCTTTTCTCAGGATTGGGGAGGGCCCCAGCAGTTAGGCCTTGAGCGGTTGGGAAGTTATCCCCCTAGTTCATGTACAGGGGATATATTCTAAACCTGAGAATACCTCTTTTCACAATTTTTTGTTTTTGCGTTTTGTTTTTTTCCCCCTCCCCTTCTTCCAAGAGCGATAACTTTATTTTTCCGTCGACGTAGCTGTATGAAGGCTTGTTTTTCTGTTGTACAAATGGTAGTTTTGAAAAAAACCACCATTTGTTTTACCATACCATGTATTAAATAATAGAAAAAGAAAACCCAAGGGCTGTGAAATGGTGAAAAACTGCAAATGTAGGGATGCTTTTATGGTGTTCATTGTGCTGTAAAATGACCACACAAGATGCTTTTTTAAAGTCAGTACAAATACACAATATCAAACTTTCATTATTTTTATTTCTATGGTGGAAAAAAACAACAGGAAGTTTGAAAAAAAAAAAGCTCCTTAAAGTTTCGTTTTTTCTTTTACCAGTTTCAGCGTTCACCATATGGGCTAAATGTTTTAATAATTTTTATTGGTTTGAGCAATTAAACATGCTGCCATACCAAATTTGTTAAAAAAATCCCCAACATTTGGGGAAAAGGGGGTCAATTTAAAATTTTAGATTTTTTTTTTCATTTTTATATTGGTCTCCTTGGAGTTAAACTTGTGATCTCTTGATTGCCTAAGTAGTGCAATAATATTGCAGTGTATTGTAAAATAGATGTTCTCCAATGAAGCCTAGCCCAAGGTTGGTCTTCATGGGGCTAGATCTCACATGGTAGACATAGAAGCTTTCAGAAGGCCCTGGCTATCATAGTAACCGATCAGCACCCTACGATCACATTGTGCAGGGAGCCAGTGGTTGTCAGAAGTTACAGCTGCCATCCTGAAGACTTCGAAATGCCGCTATGACGCTTTTCAGATCCACTTGCATCAGTTACTGCAGGGTGCCAGACATGTAACCAAGCCAATACATGCACTGTATGAAGCAGGCTCAGGTCAATAGCTCGTGCCATACAAGAATAGCACTTGGCCACCGTACATGGACACTGGTTATCGATATAGAGTTAAATATCATTAAAAACAAGAGAAATACACAGACACAAGAAAAACGTATGACAGTGAAATAAATAAGCGGCTAAACAAATGTATAAATACACATGTACAATCTTAAAGGTTATATTAAATGCACACAGCAATGAAGTACAACAAGCTTTATGGTTTACATGACAGTAGATAGCAACTAGGAAATCCGTCTAGTGAAAAAAGAGCAAAGTAAAATAAGCAAATTAGCTAATGAGGATCACACTGAGCAGCATACAACTAAAGGTTAAAAAAATACAAAGTCCAGGATAATAATAATTTTTATTTATATAGCGCCAACATATTCCGTAGCGCTTTACAAATTATAGAGGGGACTTGTACAGACAATAGACATTACAGCATAACAGAAATACAGTTCAAAACAGATACCAGGAGGAGTGAGGGCCCTGCTCGCAAGCTTACAAACTATGGGGATGGTTGTGAGCCCCCGTTATTTATTTTTATGGTACAAGCTACCAATCACAGTGTCACCTGATTCACCTTTAATAATTATGACTCACAACCACTCAGGTGATATCGCTGGTGAAGCGCAGTAAGGTGTGTTGGCGCGGGAATCTGTGCATACCAATTGGTATTTTTACCTTTACTTGTATACTGCTCACTTTGACCCTCATTGGCTCTATTGATGCCACTTTGTTCTTTTTTCCCCACTAGACAGTTCCCCTAGCTGATACCTACTGTAAAGCATAATGCTCATTGAACTTTATATAACCTATAAGGTGCACTTGATCTTATACATAATGGTGGATGCGTCTTTCTGCGCAGTGTGGCGCCGGAATCAGCGCAGGCACATACCACATTACTGCTTTATTTGCATTACTTCAATAAAATGGACATACCGCAATCTCCAGAGCCATTTTATTGAAGACACTGTATATGTGAATTAGCAGACAGTCTTCACAAAAAATGGCACCGGATAGCATGGTATGCACACGCGCTGACTCCGGCACCATTTTATTGAAGAATTCTACTACGACGTCAATATAGCAGTGCGCACGCGCCGGCAATCGCCGTTATGCCTATGGTCAGCGTGTGTGCACTGCTATGTTGATGTTGTAGTACATTACGTCAATAAAATGTCGCTGGAGTCAGAGAGTGCACATACCGCGATCTCTGGCGCCGATTTATTGAAGACACTGTATAAACGTACCAATAAAAATGCTCGCCACCCGGGTGTAGAACGGGTTCAATAGCTAGCAACTTATAAGGGTATGTGCTCAAGACAGCTCTTACGCTCAGGCGAAATTACAGATTTATTTTTTTAATCAGAACCGGCTTTGGGAGGTAGCAGTATTTTATGTGCAGTCTTTAACTCTTTACTAACATGCGTCATATATGTACAGCACAAGTCAGTAGAAGGTGTATGGTGCGGGCTCATGAGGTAAGTCCAACCCATACCCAACAGGCAATGTTGTTAATAAATTTCACTTCTTGAAATATGTATTTTTGACTAGATGTCCAAACTTTAAGGACACCCTGCACACTCAGTATGTAAAACGGTGTATAAGTAATAAAAAAAAAAATAGAAAAAAAAAAAAGACTTACTTTGGCCTGGGCGACCACAACTGGCCTTCACCTCGGTGATGTAACGCCACCATGTCGCCGTGCTCCAGTTGTTTAATTTGTGTTTCCAGTTTCAAAACTGCCCTGTTTCACCCAGAAAATGAGAACACGGTAACTCAATTCAGTCCGCAGTACACAGCTCTCCTGCAGTCACCTCAAGCCCCTACTTAACAATTTATTGAAGTAGACATCATCAGTGAATTCTTATGCATTTTATACATCCATATGCTTATTACCAGTTTCTTTCTAAAGACCCTAATGGTGACCCACCCAGCGAAAAATGAGGGAAACATGATTTGGCAAGTTGCGGTTTCTGTTGGTAAATCCTTGCTGAACAACGTAGGAATGGGGGTTTCCTACTATCTGATTTTACTCCCTTATACAAGAAATCAGAAATTGCTAGGGATACATACTCCAAGCCCAGAATGAACGTGATCAAAACCAGCTGTTTAATACTGAAATGGCTAGAATTTTTTTTTGCTTTTTTTGGTCGTTTTCGGATTTACTTTTTTGTTATTTTTTTCCACCAGGGTTTTACTTTTCAACTTTTTCTGGATGCTTTTTAAAAAAAAAAAAAAAATTCATTAGGCAATGAAGAAAACGCCTAGGAATAGGTGTTCGCACTAATTTCTATTGTAAAGTATGAAGCAGCTTCCTAGCGGAAAATGCCTGATAAATAGTCTGCACATTTCCTTTAACTATATTCTATTTTTGAAACCCCAAGTAGTTAAAAGATGCTCAAGTGGTGTAAAGTGCTATGGAAATAATGGTGCTATATAAATGAGGGAAATAAATAAATAAAACCCTGACTATATAAACAGAAAGATGTATTTATATAAAAATTAATAGAAAGATTCTTTGGAGTGCTTTCTGGCTGCTTTTTCAGGCGTTTTCTCTATGAAAACGCCTGAAACCAGCCTATAAAAAACTTCTGTAAGTGTACCGTAAAGCTATGTGCACACGGTGTCCTTTAGACCAGGGTTGTCAAACTGCATTCCTTGAGGGCTGCAAACGGGTCATGTTTTCAGGATTTCCTTGTACTGCACAGGTGATAATTTAATCACCTACACAAATAATGAGTTGGTGATTAAATTATCACCTGTGCAGTACAAGGAAATCCTGAAAACATGACCTGTTTGCAGCCCTCGAGGAATGCAGTTTGACACCCCTGCTTTAAACACTGGTACAGCTGCCGAGATTTCCCAGGTGAAGTTGCTTCAGGAAAATGCCGGCGGCCTCACCATCATTCTTGGACCGGCTCCGCCGCCAGCGTCTTTTACTCTACATTGTAAAGAGCATGTCATTTCTTTTAACCGCGTTAAGGTTTCCAAAGCTCGAAACAGTTAAAGGATGTGACATAAGAACACATGTACAACAATATCGTTTTGGTCATTTTATATGGCGCTTTTGTGGTGGTTTTTAAAGCAGATTCTTTGCAAAATTCATGTGAAAAAAATGCCGTGCGCACATACACAAAAAGACAGGCTTATGAGATGAACATACAAAGATATATATATAAAAATACCTTCTGAGCTCATTCACTTCGCTATGTGCATTGCATAATGTGTTCTCTGTTATACTAAGAGTATCCTGGAAAGAAGAGCATAATATGACACGGGTATTACATAGATTGTTAAACGCTGCTGCTTTTAGGCGCTGTACAGACATAAAAATGCAGAATTTAAGAGAAAGGAAAAATAGTTTGTGATACACACAGGGATTTATAGATAAATCACTCAATGCTTTCAGAGTCGCTGTCTGACAAACAGCAGTCACGGTACAATTAAAACTCACAGAAATAAATCTCTGTGTCCAGGAAAATCAGACATGTCCTTCCTCATCCTCACTGTCCTATATCTGGTAGTAGCACAACTGCATGAAGTGAACCCTGTCTACAGTAGGACAAAAAGGTTGTTAAAGGGGTTCTCTGGGAGTAGAAAAAAACCAACTAAAGGAATTGTCATTCCAAATAAATTCCTAAATTCACTTAATTAGCAAATCACAATCATTTTGTCCAGAGAAGTGATCACTATAAGATTAAAATGGCTCCTGCCTTGTTTCACTGAGCGAAACCTGCCCTACAATGGTAGGATGGGGCCTCTGAGCATGTGCAGTACGAAGCTCCGCTCTCCTTCATACGTAGGAAGATGTGCTCCACTAATAATGGAGACGCTGAGGTTAGTAGGGGCCGCTCACCCTTCTGTGTGCCATCTTTCTGAATAACAATACAAGGATCTCCAGGTCAAAGCGGCGGAGCTTCTATTGCACATGCTCACGGGCTCCTGTTCTGACATTAGAATGCTACTTGTGAAAGCTTCATTTTGATTTTTTATGACTTTGTTACTCTATTATAAAACAAAATTGCCCAGACATAAAAGTTCCAGGTATAATTCTTTAACTTTAGCTTTTTTCTCACACCAAAGTAATAAGAGTGTGACATTTACCTTTATATCACTTGTACATGACGCTACTTCTTTATAATACAGATTTATTGGCTAAAAAGGTAACACTTTCTGTTGCTTAACATCAATTATCTATTATACAAATGTGTATGACTAGTGAAAAACAAATAAACAAAAAATGAAAAATAGATCTGAAGTATAAAAGAGAAAAGCACATTACCTTTACTCTTTCATGTTCCTTCCCAAGCGATTCATATTCCAATAAAAGCTGGAAAAAAACAACAAATGTTGGCTAAAAATACTGCAGCAATGGAACTTCCTTAATGAACAATCAGTTCAGCTGAAAGCAATGTAACATGGAGGAATGCAAGTTTTATGGGATAGGCTACTAAAGTAATATTTACCAAAATCTGTGCAATATATGGAAAATAGATTTTGGTTCTGCTAGCTTTAAGGGGTTGACCAGAGATGACACATTGATGGTCTTTCTCAGGGGTGGGCAATCTTTTTTCTACCAAGGGCCATTTGGATATTTATACCATCTTTCGGGGCCGTACAAACTCCATCCACAAAGTGCATCCTGACTCTGGCACTGGTTTCAGGACGTAATCTTTCATTGCATGTCCTTCAGTGTTCAGTAGTGAACACTGCGTGTGTGTGCTAACAGCGGAATAAGAAATTAATGAGCTGGTTGTAATCAAAATACAGCTCCCTGCCCAAGAGTGCGGTCCCTGAGAATCTACCCGGGGGCCAGATAAAAGGTCATCGAGGGCCGTAAATGGCCCTGGGGCCTGAGGTTCCCCACCCCTGATCTATCTGAAGGAAATTTCTGTAGGCCATTAATCTGAGACCACATCTGTCCATGCTCCACACACTTTATGGGATCTTGTCAGGACTGATGTAAAAAATGCAAAAAGTTGCAGAATTTTTGAGCAACTGTGAAAAGTTGCAAAAATGTTGTGCAACTCAAAGTGTTTTATCCCAGACATCAATGTGTCAGTTTCAGACAACCCCTTTAAGTTTCACTTCCAGAGCTGCTGGGTCTCCTAAACCTTAAAGGGAACCTGTCACCCCGAAAATCGCGGGTGAGGTAAGCCCACCGGCATCGGGGGCTTATCTACAGCATTCTGTAATGCTGTAGATAAGCCCCCGACGTTACCTGAAAGAGTAGAAAAAGACGTTCGATTATACTCACCCAGGTGCGGTACCGCTGCTGGTCCGGTCGGATGGGCGTCTCTGGTCCGCTGCGGCGCCTCTCATCTTCATTCCATGACGTCCTCTTCTGATCTTCAGCCATGGCTCCGGCGCAGGCGTACTTTGTCTGCCTTGTTGAGGGCAGAGCAAAGTACTGCAGTGCACAGGCGCTGGGCCTCTCTGACCTTTCCGGCGCCTGCGCACTGCAGTACTTTGTTCTGCCCTCAACAGGGCAGACAAAGTACGCCTGCGCCGGAGCCGTGGCTGAATATCAGAAGAGGACATCATGGAATGAAGATGGGAGGCGCCACAGCGGACCAGAGACGCCCATCCGACCGGTCCAGCAGCGGGACCACCCCTGGGTGAGTATAATCTAACGTCTTTTTCTCCTCTTTCAGGTAACATTGGGGGCTTATTTACAGCATTACAGAATGCTGTAGATAAGCCCCTGATGCCGGTGGGCTTACCTCACCCGCGATTTTCGGGGTGACAGGTTCCCTTTAAAACACTTTTATTAACAGAGTTTTTACAATACAGAATGATGCATACTGTTATTTTCTGTGGTTTTGGGAATAGTAGAGCGTGAGCTACAAAGTAAGGCAAAACGTTAAGACTAACGTGGAGCTATGAGCAACACAAACAGTTTTTAGAAGGTTTGCAAATATAAAAATGTGAGATATTGAAATTAACTATTATGTAGCTGCAATAGTTTGAACTTACATCTTGAAACATTTTATGTTCTTGTTTGATCCGAGCTTCTTTGTCATCTGACTGCCTAATAGTTTTCTGAAGCAATTCTTCAGCTTCTTTGAGTTTATACTGTAATCTGCTGATCGCATTTTCTTTTTCTTTACTCCTTGATCTCATTTCCTCAATTTTTTCTTGTAGATCCTTTGAAGTGCCATTGGTTGTGTGGCACTGTTCCCTCCATTCAGCCTATTGTTAGAAACACAAAAATAAGCCTATTCTGTAGCGAGCTATAAAATAATCCACCAGGAAAGCTAAAGCTCTGTTCCCAGATTCCACCCAGCCCTGCTATGTAGCACAAGCGATCAGATTATTGTAAGTTCATCGGTAAAAAAAAAAAAAATCTAAATACCAGAATTACGTTTTTTCGGATGCTGAAACACTGCAATAAAATGTAGTAAGAGGCAATCAAACCATCGTATCTACCCCAAAATGGTATCAATAAAAACTTTAGCTCGGCATGCAAAAAATAAGCCCTCACGCAGTTCTATATCTCAAAAAACAAAGACACTACGAGTCTCTGAATATGGCGTGTTTTTTGTGTTTTTTTCACCACTTAAATAAAAAAAGAACCTATACACGTTTGGTATCTACAAATTCGTTAATGGCCTGGAGAATCATAATGGCAGGTCAGTTTTAGCATTTAGCGAACATGGTAAAAAAAAAAATTATTGGGGAATTGCAATTTTTTTTACTTTATTCCCCTACTTTCCAATGCACGATGTGGTAAAACCAATGGTGTTGTTCAAAAGTACAACTCGTCTCGCAAAAAACAAGCCCTCACACGGCCATATTGACAGAAAAATAAAAAAAAGTTATGGCTTTGGGAAGAAGGGGCGCAAGAAACAAAAATGCAAAAAAAAAAAAAAAAACACGGAAAACCCCAAGGTCATGAAGGGGTTAATACAATGGAGAAAACATTAGGGAGATTTGTTGAAGGGATGTTAATAAGATATATAATTAGTATCTAAACCACTCTGAGCCTTTTGGCTTCTTGATGGAGCTGGAGAGGAGAAGCCATTGCTTGGGTTAATGCGGATACTGTAGACCTGTGTATAAGCCAAGTTTTTTAGCACATTTTTTTTGTGCTGAAAACGCCCCCCTCAGCTTATACACGAGTCACAGTACAGAAAGCCAGTGGGGCGGTAGAGCAGCGGGTGCCAGCACACACATCATACTCGCTCATTAAGGTGATAAATATGGATGCATCTCCACTCCCATAGGGGTGTAGCGCATATTCATCACCTTAATGAGCGGTACCACGTGACCGCTGAGCACAGGAAGAGCTGCAGACAGGCGTCGGCAGCCGGAACAAGATGCAGTGCCAGCACCCAGGGCGCGCAGGTAGGTGAGTATGATGGGTTTTTTTTCAATAGGAAACATGCACACAGGGATAGGGGATAAGGAGGCATGCATCCAGGGACGGAACTGGGAGGCATGCAGACAGAGATGTGGAGGCATTCATACCAGGATATGGAAGGGGGAGGTATGCATACAGGAACGGAACGGGAGAGGCATTCATACCAGGACAGGGAAGGGGGGGCATTCATACAATGACAGGGGAGGCATGCATACAATGACAAGGACAGGGGAGGCATTCATACCAGGACAGGGAAGGGGAGGTATGCATACAATGACAGGGACAGGGGAGGCATGCATACCAGGACAGGGAAGGGGAGGCATGCATACAATGACAGGGGGGCATTCATACCAGGACAGGGAAGGGGAGGCATGCATACAATGACAGGGACAGGGGGGCATTCATACCAGGACAGGGAAGGGGAGGCATGCATACAATGAAAGAGACAGGGGGGCATTCATACCAGGACAGGGAAAGGGAGGCATGCATACAATGACAGGGACAGGGGGGTATTCATACCAGGACAGGAAAGGAGAGGCATGCATACAATGACAGAGACAGTGGAGGCATGCAGACAGGGATAGGGAGGCATCCATACCAAGACAGGGAAGGGGAGGCATGCATACAATGGCAGGGAAGGGGAGGCATGCAGACAGGGATGGGGAGGCATTCATACCAAAACAGCGATGGGGGGAGCCAAGTATAGGACAGGGATGAGGGGACAATGCAGACCCGGCTTATACTCGAGTCAATAAGCTTACCCAGTTTTCTGTGACAAAAGTAGGTGCCTCGGCTTATACTCAGGTCGGCTTATACTTGAGTATATCCGGTATACTGATTTGCCATGAACTAGATAATGATGACGCTATCACACAGAACATACTTACTACTTGGCTTTCAAGTTCTCGCTTTTGGTTCTCAAGTACATGGATTCGTTTACTTGCTTCAGTTAAAGCTCCTTCCAGTTGGGCACATCTACATAAGGAATAAAGCTCAGTGGAAGAGTACGGGGAGAATTTTTCTATTCATACAGATCATAAAACTGGAGCAACAAGGGATTTATTAGTTACGTAATGGCATGTTTTATGTCATTTACTTGCTTTAGCTCAATTTTTGCTAATCAAAGAAAACTAATTCAATTTAAGGTTAGGGTCACAGGCTTGTTTTTCACTCACTGAGAAATTCGGTCCGATTATGCTAATCCCACTATGATCAGACTGATCAGAAGGTGATCTGATTTTATTGGAGGTGGAGGAAAGAAAAAGAAGTTTCTCCACCTTCTCCATTCAGTCTGTCTGTGAAAATCGGATGTTATCCGAGTGCAGTCTGATGTTTTCCACAGACCTATAGACTCAAATGGCAGACTGCAATCTGATAATCAGAGGCAAATTTTGCATGTTTCAAAATTATCGGATATGTGCATGGCCTCATAGAATATCATCAGGGCGACTGCCAACCATCAAAACAACA
The DNA here is from genome assembly GCF_032444005.1 of Ranitomeya imitator. Classification (NCBI taxonomy): domain Eukaryota; kingdom Metazoa; phylum Chordata; class Amphibia; order Anura; family Dendrobatidae; genus Ranitomeya; species Ranitomeya imitator. The sequence goes on from NC_091282.1 coordinate 254,902,996, forward strand.
GATAGCACTGGTCTGAGTTAAACGGTCGTCTGCACAAACCCTAAAATAGATTAAAAATGACCCTGCACCTCACCATATAAATGTCACAATAAATGCAGCATGCATAGTTGAAATAACTGGTGTCAACCTCTTAAATGGATTGACCAGTGAAAACAAATTGTCACCAATCCACAGGATAGAAACTTGTGGATCAGTGTGTGTGGGGGGGAAATCGGTGGGGGTTCAACCACTGGGACCAACACTGATAAGCAGAATGGGGCACTTTTATCCCTATTAGAAACTAGACTGCTGCTCCATGCATTCCCTATGGAAGCACTTTGCTTTTTCAGGCTGCCTCATAGAGTGGCGCACCGGTCAGGCATCTGACATGCCACGCCATTTTGTAACAGGGATATAAGTTCCCCAATCTGCTACTCAGTGCAGGTCTCATTGGATAGGAACAAGTTATTAGACAACTGCTTTAATTCTTTTTGTTCCTAGACCTCTCTTGATGGCTAACAGCATTCTCTATGCATATACTGGAAATCTGAGACACCCTCCCATGCTCCTGTCTGCTCCTTCTAAATGTAGAGAGAGTGTATCATTCTACAAGAACAATGTGAATAGTCTGGATAGAGGCACGGTCCTTCTGGATCAGCTCAGAGCATGGTGGAGTGCCCCTGACTTCCAGAGGAACGAGAACTGATGGAACCATACCAAAAAGAATAAAGAGAACACCAGGAATGCATTTTGCATCTAATGTGACATTTTTATTATGAAGAACAGGAACGCTTTAAGAACATTACGTCATATGAAAGATTTAATAACTGCCAATAGTGTTTCAACATTTAGTAAAAAGTGTTTAAATTCAAAACTGATTTTCAAACAGAATAACATTTATACATAGATAAAATAAAAATGGAGGCTACAGAAAAGAAAAGTCTGCGCAATGAAAATTGTTGCACAGGGTTAAAAAGCCTTCGGTTTTAAAAACATGTGATCAATAAAATATTTTTTTTCTGATCTATTAAAAATGTCTGTCGCATAAAGACAATTTGGCATAGTGCAAATGGACATCATAGATTGGAGCCCTCCCAAGAAGCCAGAGCAGAGCCATCCTTGTTTTACAAGGACTGTCATTCAGGTGGCAGTGTGATATATACACTCAGATTCCTTGGAAAACTCCGCTGCATTCTAATGAGACAAATCCTTTAATTTTGCAACGTTTAGAAAATATACCAAAGGTATGTTGTGACATTTACTTTTCTGTAGTTAAAAAAGTCTGTGAAAATATTGGAAGAGAAAAAAAAAAAGATAGGCTGAGGCTATCCATACACATCGGACAGCTGGCGGCTGAAATCTTGATTGGCGAATCGCTATCTCTACTGACTACTCATATACATGCACGATTGGTTCAGTCAATTGCACATACAGTCCCAGTAGGAATGGTGCAGTGAGCTGCTCCAAAACCTCTGGCGGCAGATTAGCACTGCCTGAAATTCATCTGCTTGATTAAGACATCTGCTGCCGTCAAAGATTTTGGAGATTAATATACACATTACATGTTCCACTAGTCCCAACAAAATTGCCGGATCTCCCATTTTTGTGTATGGCCAGTTAATACAACTATTTGATATCAGTGGCATTACGCAAATAAATCTTCACTAATAATAATACAAAATACAGGCATTACCTCTCAGTGAGACTGTTGATCTTCATCAGGTCTTCGGTAGAAGTGGACTTATTATTTGCAAGAAGTTGTTGCTTTAGATTAATGATCTCTGACTCATAGTAGTCTTTTAGATCTGACAAGTGCCGAGCATGCTTTTCTCTTAAACTTCGCCGGACACTTTAAAAATAGAAAAATAAAAACACAGAATAAGATAAGAAAAAAAATGAAATTATATCCCGCACATTCAGCGTCTCCCACTCCAACACTATCTCCTCATCGAGCCCTCTCTCTGTTGGAGTCCCCCAAGGCTCTGATCTAGGATCCCTACTCTTCTCAATCTATACACTTGGCCTGCGATAACTCAAAGTCCCATGGATTCCAGTACCACCTTTATGCTGATGACACTCAGATCTACCTCTCTGGCCCAGACGTCACCTCTCTGCTGTCCAGAATCCCGGAGTGTCTATCAGCCATATCATCCTTCTTCTCCTCTCGCTTCCTCAAACTCAATGTGGACAAATCTGAACTTATCATCTTTCCTCCATCTCACAGATCTTTCTTACCTGACCTATCTATCACCATTAAAGGGAACTGGTCACCCCCAAAATCGAAGGTGAGCTAAGCAAACCAGCATCAGGGGCTTATCTACAGCATTCTGTAATGCTGTAGATAAGCCCCCGATGTATCCTGAAAGATGAGAAAAAGAGGTTAGATTATACTCACCCAGGGGCGGTTCCGGCCCAGTTCTGGTCCAATGGGAGTCGCAGTCCGGTCTTCTTACGATGACGTCCTCTTCTTGTATTCACGCCGCGGCTCCGGCGCACTTTGTCTGCCCTGTTGAGGGCAGAGCAAAGTACTGCAGTGCGCAGGCGCCAGGAAAGGTCAGAGAGGCCCGGCGCCTGTGCACTGCACAACTTTCCTCTGCCCTCAACAGGGCAGACAAAGTACGCCTGCGCCGGAGCGTGAATACAAGAAGAGGACGTCATCGTAAGAAGCTGGGAGGCCCCGGACCGGACCGCGACTCCCATTGGACCAGAACCGGACCGGGACCGCCCCTGGGTGAGTATAATCTAACCTTTTTCTCATCTTTCAGGATACATCGGGGGCTTATCTACAGCATTACAGAATGCTGTAGATAAGCCCATGATGCTGGTGGGCTTAGCTCACCTTCGATTTTGGGGGTGACAGGTTCCCTTTAACGACATCACGCTTTCCCCTGTACCAGAAGTCCGCTGCCTCGTAGTAACCCTTGACTCTGCCCTGTGCTTAAAACCGCACATCCAAGCTCTTTTCACCTCCTGTCGCCTCCGGCTCAAACATATTTCCAGAATCCGTCCTTTCCTCAATATACTAAAATGCTTGTGCATGCCCTTATTATCTCCCGCCTCGACTACTGCAACATCCTGTGGCCTCCCTGCTAACACACTCGCACCTCTCCAGTCCATCCTTAACTCTGCTGCCTGACTAATTCATCTCTCTCCTCGCTACTCCTCCGCTTCCCCTCTCTGCAAATCTCTTCACTGGCTCCCATTCTCTCAGCGTATCCAGTTGAAATTACGAATACTGACCTACAAGACCATCTATAACCTGTCTCCTCCATCTACAGTAAAGACCAAAAGTTTGGACACACATTCTCATTTAAAGATTTTTCTGTATTTTGATGACTATGAAAATTGTACATTCACACTGAAGGCATCAAAACTATGCATTAACACATGTGGAATTATATACTTAACAAAAAAGTGTAAAACAACTGAAAATATGTCTTATATTCTAGGTTCTTCAAAGTAGACACCTTTTGCTTTCATGACTACTTTGCACACTCTTGGCATTCTCTTGATGTGCTTCAAGAGGTAGTCATCGGGAATGGTTTTCACTTCACAGGTGTGCCCTGTCAGGTTTAATAAGTGGGATTTCTTGCTTTATAAATGGAGTTGGGACCATCAGTTGTGTTGTGCAGAAGTCTGGTGGATACACAGCTGATAGTCCTACTGAATAGACTGTTAAAATTTGTATTATGGCAAGAAAAAAGCAGCTAAGTAAAGAAAAAGGAGTGGCCATCATTACTTTAGGAAATGAAGGTCAGTCAGTCTGAAAAATTGGGCAAACTTTGAAAGTGTCCCCTAGTGCAGTGGCAAAAACCATCAAGCGCTACAAAGAAATTGGCTCACATGAGGACCGCCCCAGGAAAGGAAGACCAAGGGTCACCTCTGCTTCTCAGGATAAGTTTATCCGAGTCACCAGCCTCAGAAATAGCAGGTTAACAGCAGCTCAGATTAGAGACCAGGTCAATGCCACATAGAGTTCTAGCAGCAGATACAACTCTACAACAACTGTTAAGAGAAGACTTTGTGCAGCAGGCCTTCATGGTAAAATAGCTGCTTGGAAACCACTGCTAAGGACAGGCAACAAGCAGAAGAGATTTGTTTGGGCTAAAGAACACAAGGAATGGACATTAGCCAAGTGGAAATCTGTGCTTTGGTCTGATGAGTTCAAATTTGAGATCTTTGGTTCCAACCACCGCATCTTTGTGTGACGCAGAAAAGGTGAACGGAAGGACTCTACATGCCTGGTTCCCACCGTGAAGCATGGAGGAGGAGGTATGATGGTGTGGGGGTGATTTGCTGGTGACACTGTTGGGGATTTATTCAAAATTGAAGACATACTGAACCAGCATGGCTACCACAGCATCTTGCAGCGGCATGCTATTCCATCCGGTTTACGTTTAGTTGGACCATCATTTATTTTTATTAACAGGACAAGGACCCCAAACACACCTCCAGGCTGTATAAGGGCTATTTGACCAAGAAGGAGAGTGATGGGGTGCTAAGCTAGATGACCTGGCCTCCACAGTCACCAGACCTGAACCAAATCAAGATGGTTTGTGGTGAGATGGACCGCAGAGTGAAGGCAAAAGGGCCAACAATTGCTAAGCATATCTGGGAACTCCTTCAAGATTGTTGGAAGACCATTCCCGGTGACTACCTCTTGAAGCTCATCAAGAGAATGCCAAGAGTGTGCAAAGCAGTCATCAAAGCAAAAGGTGGATACGTTGAAGAACCTGACTCCGCTGCCTCCTCATCACTACCGGAGCTACCGCCTCACCAACACTGAAGCTGCTGCAACCCCCCAACCTACTGTCTTCTTCCTCACCATCCTGTAAAATGTAAGCCCGCAAGAGCAGGGTCATCTCTCCTCTGTATCAGTCTGTAATTGTTAGTTTGTTTACTGTAAGTGATATCTGTAATTTGTATGTAAGCCCTTTTCATGTACAGCACCATGGAATCAATGTGCTATATAAATAAATAATAATAATATTAATACATTTCCATGACAATTTGCCATCACATTGTTCCACTCACCGGAGTGCCATAAAGTGAGAGTCTTCATCATTAGCACAAAATATTACAAGAACAACACCCCCATTTATTATACCCCTCCTGTTTATTTTTCTATTAAATATTTCCAGTGGTCTAAAAAAAATAATTGTACCTATTTGATACTGCCTACCAATTGCATTATATACTTCATGTGCCTACAATACAATGGTTATTGTAATGTTTATTTAAATGATAAAGGGATATTGTTAAAAAAAGCAATCCTCTATGCATGGGATTGATATTTGTTAGGAGTCCAACCTTTAGGACCCCCCATCTATCCAGATCAGGGCTCTTGAACCTCAAGAACCGGGCTCTGCAGCCCCATCTTCAATGGAGCGGAGGTGAGCATGCTCGGCCTTTACTCCATCTACTGTCAATTGGACTGCTGAAATTACTCAAGAACAATGATTGGCTTTTTCCGGATGTCCCACTGACAATGAATGGAGCGAAGACTGAGCATGCACACCTACACTTCATTCTTGAGATCGATGCAGGTCTCAGCTGTCAGACCCCCAGCAATCAGCAAGTTATTCCCTAGAAAATGAATTTTTGTAGACTAACCCTTTAAGCAAGTTTAGTAAAAGCAGCACTTGACTCGGACAACTATGTCCGCCATCTCAAGTAGAGATCCAGGCAGAATAGCCATAGTAATACAACATATGACCTATTAACTTAAAAAATTAATTTTCTTATAACGATCTCATACGAACAACCAGGGTTACAACTATACAAATCTTAAGAAAGTGAGCCTCCATGAAAACGAAAATAATGATATTTAGCAAGCAGAATCATGGAGCTTTTCTTGCCTGGGAGCAAATTTTTAGTTGCTTAACGTTTACAGCATCCATGTACTCTTTTGGACCTGATCAATAATCAGTTTGGGTTGACAAGCCTTTGATTACTCTCGGATCAATAATCAGTACATACACAGCACCTACTTGGAGAGCACTACAGGATGCTCCATTGAATAAATGCCAGAAGGGCAAGGCATATTTTTCTCTGCAGCCGGTACCGGTGATTGAGATATTGGAGATGAAGCCAAACTGTTGGCTTCATCCTCAGTACAGTTCATTCTTTCATCGCTGCTAGCGTCTCCATGACACAGCTGGTAGTCTATATTTTCCTTCACTTTGTATCTGGTAGCTTTCCAATGCTTATCTCCCACTGCCAGACACTGGGGAGACCTGTGTGATGAATCGACCAACAAAGATGAAGCATTGGAAGCAGTCTCTTCATCATCTGGATTGTAAGAAAGATTTTCTAAAATGGAGTCAGGCGTCACAGGGGCTGCGTAGCTTTCACCACAATGAGTAGCAGCTTTGGAAAGTATTGCATTGTGAGAAGGTTTTCTATGTAGCGTTGGATCCAACGTCAATACCTAATAAGAGGCAGACAGAACATGATTTCAGCCTTTTGCCCAGATCAACCATATTCTTTGAAGATTATTTCTAAACCATATTTTTTATTTAGCACAATTTATAGTGTAATACATAAAGGGAAAATATCACTATGACAGTACCATCTTGCTTCACTAAGAATGCACATACAGAGGTTAGGAGACTGTCAGACAGCCTTTATAGCTGGCATTTACAATCAAATACTAATCATTAAATGGAACCTGTCACATCTTCAAGTGATATTAACCTTCAGATATGGGGTTAATCTACAGGTTAATAGAACTCTAAGGCCCACTTAACATGTCCTGTTGATTTCCGTACTGGAAAAACAATACTGGTGAAATCTGTGGTCCATGTCCGTGTGCCATCCATGTGTTCATGTGCTGTCAGTGTGACACGTATGGAATGAAATGTAGCATAGAAATTAAACAGTTTTATGCATTAAAAAATGTTCAAAGATAGAGATAGATAGAAACGAGGAACATAGATAGATCAATAGATAGATAGAAATATGTCAGTGTGATTTATCAGTGCTTTGTGTGCTTATTTTTCTATTCTTGTATTTATTTTTTAAATAAATAAGACGGTGTGGGGTCCCTCGTAGTTTTCCTAACCAGCTGAGGGAAAGCTAACAGCTGGTGGATGATGTTAATATTCTGGGAAAGGGCCAATAGCCATAAAGGTTCCTAGACTACAAATATCAGATCACAGCTGTTTGCTTAGCCTTTAATGGTTATTATAGGGGAGACCCCCCAAAAAAATGACATGGGGTCCCCCCTGTATTTACTAACCAGGAAAGACTATGCAGACAGCTGCAAGCTAATATTAATAGCCTAGGACGAGGCCATGGATATTGCAGCTTCCCAGACTAAGAACAACAGACCTGCATAGCCTTTACTGGTTAGTAAATATAGAGGGGACTCACGTCATCTTTGTGTGGGGGGGTCTCCCTTATAATGACCAGTAAAGGCTAAGGCCATGTTCACACTATGCGTTCTGTCCTGCGGGTTCTCCCGCAGCGGATTTGATAAATCTGAAGGGCAAACCCGCTGCGGTTATCCCTGCAGATTTATCGCGGTTTGTCCTGCGGGTTCCGCTGCGGGTTCCGCTGCGGGATTTTACCCCTACTATTGATGCTGCATATGCAGCAATATGCAGCATCAATAGTAGTGTTAAAAATAATAAAATCATGATGATATACTCACCCTCTGACGTCCCGATCTCCTCGGCGCTGCAGGCGGCGGTCCGGTTCCAAAGATGCTGTGCTACCAGGACCTTCGGTGACGTCACGGTCATGTGACCGCGACGTCACCGAAGGTCCTGGTCGCATAGCAAACCTAAGACCGGACGGCCGCGTGCAGCGCTGAGACTTCAGAGGTGAGTATAACATTATTTTTTATTTTAATTCTTTTTTTTAACACAAATATGGTTCCCGGGGCCTGGAGGAGAGTCTCCTCTCCTCCACCCCGGGTATAACCCGCACATTATCCGCTTACTTCCCGCATGGTGTGCACAGCCCCATGCAGGAAGTAAGCGGATCAATGCATTTCTATGGGTGCAGAATCGCTGCGATTCTGCACAAAGAAGTGACATGGTCCTTCTTTTTTTCCGCAGCAATTCAGCGCGTTTTTTTTCGGGTTTTTCCGCATCATGTGCACTGCGGTTTTTGTTTTCCATAGGGTAACATTGTACTGTACCCTGCATGGAAAACAGCTGTGGACCCGCAGCGGCAAAATCGCCGCGGTTCCGCAGTAAAAACCGCATAGTGTGAACATGGCCTAAGGAAACAGCTGTGAGCTGATATTAACAGCCTGGGTGGTAGTGCTCCTTTAAATAAAAAGGGACAGCCAAAGACTGGTGATTGGTGCACTTTTATCCTATACATCACAAAACCTGCACAGATTCTCCATCATGCTTGACGCTAACTTTTTTTTTCCCCTTAAATTCACCAGAGAAAAAGACAGCTAAAAAGTATTTTGGTGCAGCTTTAGAATGGAGGATAAATTGTTGGCTTATAGACTAATAAATGTGATTACAGACGTGATAAACTTTTTAGTACCCGTATGTTAAAGTTACTGAATATTAACTAATGAAATTCAGACATTGCTTTTGAATTCTGATTGGATTGTACCCTCAACTTAATATTTTGTTGCACGACCTTTGAGGCAATCACTGAAAACAAATGATTTCTGTAACCAGAGCTGTGGAGTTGGTAACCAAATCACCTATGCTGACTCCTCAATTTCTCTGACTTCCAACTCAGACTCCACAGCACGGCCTCACTACTGAGCATGTACATAAAGAGCAGCACAAATTCATCTCAACTCAGGAATTGATCAGACATTTATAGGACATTTCAGAACTTTCCCAAATTATAAAACATTTACCGCACACATTGCACTGAACTACTGAACCCAGTTTATTATATAATTGCTTGGCTCAATTTTTCGATACTTTAAGCTGTGTTTTTGATCATTATTCTGTTGAAAAACCCAAGTCCTGCGACTCTGACCCAGCTTGACACGTAGTTTATACCAATAGGAACCCTTTATGTACTAAAGATAACACAGATAAAATATAGCTTTTAATTAATATACCAATTAAAACCATGCCACAAATACAACCAGATAAACACATAAAACACACAACTGTGCACTCTGGGATAACCCTGCCAAACAATACCTCTTAGTACTGCCTACCTATCAGTGGAGGTTGGCACCCTAAACACAGATACGAGATTGGCGCCCCCACTCACCGTCGGCTGTCCCTATGTCTCCTAGTATGGATCCTAATATAGGTGTCACATACAGACCACTAGTGTTAGGATTTGAACCTGTGACTCTTTGTTTGCTAGTCTGTTCCTTTGCTTGGTGAGCTATTTGGAACTTGCTTGACTTCTGCCTGAAACCATATAAACTTCGTCTGAGATAGAGAGCATCACCTGCCCTGCTGATTTGTCCCCACCCTGATTGAGCTTGATTGGACCTGCTATATATACCTGGTCCTGTGCAGCTTCCTGTTGCTGAGTATTTTGTGTGCTCAGTCTAACTGAGTGAAGCAATCTCTGAGCTCCTGGTTGGAAGGTGTCTTGCTGACATCTTTCTGCTTCTTATTGACTTTCTGCTGCTACTACCCTGAACTCCTGCTGCTCATACGGACTTTGTGCACGTGTGTGATCCAAGCCGGCCCTGGCTCGGGCTGGTCCCTGCATCTGCGGATATATTGAACTGCCACTGCCATATATTGCATCTCCCGAGGTATTTCCACAGTCCGGTCACTTGTATACATCTACTTCGGCCACTGACCTTCAGTCCTGTATCGCCAGTAACGTGACAGGATACTCAGCCCAAAAATGGAGGCCGCTGGGGCAGAAACTATGGAGACACGTGTCAGAAAACTGCAGGGTGCAATGTCCAATCTGCACGGCGAACAGATGAATGGAAAAGCACGGATGGACGCATTTATTATACAAAACGACCATAATGTCCAGAATCTCCAACAAACTATCCAAGATTTGCAGAATACGGTACAGGTGTTGACTGTCCGAATTACTCAGCTAGAAGGACAAGCTTCCGTCTCAGCGTCTGACAGGCCCCCTAAATTGCCACCGTTTCATTTTGGAGGTGATAGAGATAAATTTCGTGGATTTTTGAACCAATGCTATCTGTTCTTCGATACACATCCTAATCAGTTCCCGGTGTTATGCATCATTATGCTGTTAACCCACAAAGCGATCGCTTGGGCGAATCCTCTGATTGAGACTCGGGACGCACGTTTAGACAATTTGAATGAGTTTATTCGGGCGATGCAGCAGATGTTTGATGACCCAAATCGTGCAGCTACAGCTGAATCAACGTTGCTGGCATTATGACAAGGCAAGCGTCCCGTCGCAGAATATGCTATGGAGTATAGGAGGTGGGCCGTCGACACTGAATGGAATAATGCAGCAAAAGTAACCTTCTTTAAAAGAGGACTTTCTAGTGCAGTAAAGGACAAACTTGCCCGTGGAGAGACCCCTTCAGATTTGGATGATTTCATCAAACATTGCGTCCGGATTGATACCCGTCTGTCTGAACGACGACAAGAGAAGTGGAATTCCATGAATCGCTCAACAAACTCATATAACCCTTCCCTGCCATCGGTCATCAAAGAAATGCCTAGCCGGAATCCCCGGGATACAGAATCAGAACCGATGCAAGTAGGCGCGATCCAAAGACGAGCGAGTGCAGAACGAAGAGAACAAAGATTTTAAGAGAATCTATGTCTGTACTGCGGGGAAGCAGGACATTTTCTCATTAACTGTCCAAGTCGTCCCACAAGCCGTTCACGAAAAATGGTGGCGGCCAATATGGACCCTGACTCCTCCGACGATGAGTCTTACATTTCAGAGACTGACTATGCTAAGGATGAGATCCAGTCTATATCATCCATAGCTCCACATGTTAGGAAAGAGAACCGAGAATCGCATTATTTTATAACTATTAAACTGAAGGTCAACTCCATGTGGATCACCGCATCAGCCATGATCGATTCTGAGGCCAGCGGGACTTTCATGGATCCTGCGTTTGCTCAAAAACATGGCATAGATGTGCAGAAAAGACGTTCACCTATTGTGATGGAGACAGTAGATGGATCTCCACTGAATTCGGGGCCAGTGGACCATGAGACAGGACTTTTGGAGATCTATATTGAGCCACAGCACCGCGAGATGTTGACATTCCTAATTATTTCTTCCCCACATTTTCCCATTATTTTAGGTCTGCCCTGGTTACAGAAGCAAAATCCTTGCATCGACTGGGAGATGAAAAAGATCAGTTTCCCCGTAATGGACGTTCGGGAAGAAGTTCCAAGTGAGTCAACATTAGAAACAGCCCAGAATTCAGAATTACCTCAGCTACCAGCGGTGTATGAAGATTTTCTAGATGTCTGTGACAAGAGGGGGGCGGATACCCTTCCCCCGCATCGACCATACGACTGCCCAATAGAGCTACTCCCGGGGGCGGCTATACCATTTGGAACTATCTACCCTCTAGCAGCTCCTGAACTAAAGGCTCTCAAAGAATTTATTGAAGAAAATCTAAACAAAAAATTCATTCGTCCATCATCCTCTCCTGCTGGAGCTCCAATATTCTTAGTTAAAAAGAAGGATGGAACACTTCGGCCAGTAGTGGACTACAGGGAGCTTAATAAAGTGACGATTAAAAATCGTTATCCCTTACCGTTGATCCCGGAACTCCTAGAAAAGGTGCGATGTGCGAAGATCTTCACTAAGTTAGATTTACGTGGGGCATATAACTTAGTACGTATAAGACCTGGGGATGAGTGGAAGACAGCTTTCCGTACCCGATATGGACACTTTGGGAGTCTAGTGATGCCCTTCGGACTTTGCAATGCTCCAGCTACTTTCCAGCACTTGGTGAATGATATTTTCCGAGACCTGTTGGACCAGTTCATGGTCGTTTATCTAGATGACATCCTGATTTTTTCTAACTCTGTGGAAGAACATCAGACGCACGTAAGACGAGTGCTAGAACGTTTAAGAGAGAATTCATTGTATATTAAATTAGAAAAATGTGAATTCCATCGAGAAGAGATCCAGTTCCTCGGATACATCATTTCACCTCAAGGATTACGGATGGATGCTAAGAAAACGCAAGCTATCACAGAGTGGCCTATCCCTACAAATGTGAAAGAGGTCCAGCGTTTTGTGGGGTTCGCCAACTTTTACAGACGTTTTATTAAAAAAATTTTCAGAAATTGTGGCACCCATCACGCAACTGACAAAAAAAGGAGCAAATTTCATCTGGACTCCACAGGCGCAAGAAGCATTTTCTCGTTTAAAAATGAAATTCACGACGGCTCCCATATTACGCCATCCTGACCCAGAATTGGCATTCATCATTGAGGTGGATGCCTCAGATTGAGAGAGGATAGCACCGACCGCACAGAGGACAGGGGAAAAGAAGTTGCTGCATCCATGTGCATTTTTCTCACAACGTATGTCCTTAGCCGAAAAGAACTATGACGTGGGTAATAAAGAATTGCTCGCCATTATATCAGCATTCAAAGAGTGGAGACATCATCTTCAAGGGGCTGCACAGCAAATTTTGGTGTTGACTGATCATCGCAATCTAGAGTTTATCAGGTCTGCAAAATGCCTCTCTCCTCGGCAGACCCGTTGGAGTCTGTTTCTGAATCAGTTTAATTTTGTAATTTCATATCGACCAGGCTCCCGCAACAAGAAGGCAGACGCATTATCCCGAATGTTTTCAAGTGATGTTAACCTCGTAACAAAACCCAAGCCTATTGTGGCCGATACTAAAATCGTGGGAGTAATACATGATGGAGATTTGCTGGAAGATCTGAAAGCAGCATACGAAACAGACTCTTTTCTATCACGTTCATCAGGGGACGTACACCTATTTTTCAAAAATCAAGTATGGACTGATGGTCGACGACTATATGTGCCAGAAGCAGCTCGGTTAAAGTTCTACAACTAGTGCACGACTCTAAAGTTGCAGGGCATAAAGGGGTACAGAAAACGCAGGAGTTTTTGTCACGTTTCTTTTGGTGGCCGAACTTTCAAGAAGACGTGAAGAAGTACGTTAAGTCTTGTGACATCTGTGCCAGACATAAGACCCCACGTGTATCTCCTATGGGACTACTGCAGCCTCTTGCCATTCCAACACGGCCATGGGGATCGATTTCAATGGACTTCATAGTGGATCTACCTGATTCCAAGGGAAAAACATCCATTCTGGTAGTAGTGGATTGACTTACGAAAGCAGCGCATTTTATCCCGTGTACAGGTCTGCCTTCAGCAAAAGATACAGCTGATCTGATAATTTGCAATGTTTTTCGCCTCCACGGAGTGCCAGATGAAGTCGTCTCAGATCGAGGTGTACAATTTACATCTAAATTTTGGCGCAGTCTGTGCTCAGCACTAGACATCAAGGTACGATTGTTAACCGCTTATCATCCGCAATCTAACGATCAAACAGAACGTACGAATCAGACGCTGGAGCAGTATCTTCGTTGCTATATTTGCCATCTGCAAGATGACTGGGTAGATTTGTTGCCATTTGCGGAGTTTTCATACAACAACTCACAGAATGCCTCTACGAAACAGACGTCATTTTTTGCAAATCTTGGATATCATCCAAACATCCTTCCCAAGAATCCTGTGGTGCCATTAATACCAGCAGTCGCAGAAAGAATCTCTCTCCTACAAAAAAATCTGAATGTCCTGAAAGACACATTAAGGGAAGCTCAGGAGAAATATAAAAAAGCTGCTGACAGGTATCGTAGACCCACTCCCACGTTTAGGATTGGAGATCGAGTGTGGTTATCCACTAAGAATTTGAAACTGAAGATTCCTTCTCCTAAATTAGGACAGAAGTTTGTGGGACCATACAAAATCAATGAGATTGTGAGTCCATTGGCTGTTCGTTTACAGCTACCAAAATCAATGAAGATTCATCCCGTATTCCACGTGTCTTTGTTGAAAGCCACCACAGCCAATCCATTCCCACAGCGATCCCCTCCGCCTCCTGATTCAATTGAAGTGGACGGACAGGAGCAGTTTGTGGTGGAGAAGATCTTGGATTCTCGACTTCATAGAAATGGTTTACAATATTTGATCAAATGGCAGGGCTACGACACGGAAGAAAATTCATGGGAACCGGTAGGCAATGTCAATGCTCCCCGTTTGATTAGACAATTTCATCAGCGGTATCCTGCAAAGCCTGGGCAAGTTGCGTCCAGAGGCCGCCATTAAGAGGGGAATATTGTTAGGATTTGAACCTGCGACTCTTTGTTTGCTAGTCTGTTCCTTTGCTTGGTGAGCTATTTGGAACTTGCTTGACTTCTGCCTGAAACCATATAAACTTCGTCTGAGATAGAGATCATCACCTGCCCTGCTGATTTGTCCCCACCCTGATTGAGCTTGATTGGACCTGCTATATATACCTGGCCCTGTGCAGCTTCCTGTTGCTGAGTATTTTGTGTGCTCAGTCTAACTGAGTGAAGCAATCTCTGAGCTCCTGGTTGGAAGGTGTCTTGCTGACATCTTTCTGCTTCTTATTGACTTTCTGCTGCTACTACCCTGAACTCCTGCTCAGGGGCGGACTGGGCCGGGTGGCAGGAATGCATCTGCCCCCCGGGCCGGTGCCTGAGCAGGTACACAGGGCCGCTGGAGGAGCAGCAGCTATTTTAATACATAGCGCGCCGCATCCCTCCAGCCGGCCCTATGTGCGCGCGTTGCCTGCTCTGACAAGTGCCGCGGCGGCCCGCACTAGTGTGCGAGCACGGCCGCGGTCCTTGTTCCTGCGTGTGCTCGTCTGCCGGCTGCTGCGCTGCCCATGTCAGAGCGGGCAAGCAGGAGACCAGGCGCGCGCGCGGCCCGCACTAGTGTGCGAGCACGGCCGCGGTCCTCATTCCTGCGCGTGCTCGTCTGCTGCCCATCAGTCAGAGTGGGCAAGCAGGAGACCATGCGCGCGCGCGCGCGCGCACATGGTGATATTTCAAAAAGCCGCGCGCGCATAGACGGTGTCTGACGCTGGCCGGCCTGCACCAGCGTCAGAGAAGACTGCTCACCAATGCCTGGGCCCTGGGATGATCCTCTCCTCCTCTTCACTGCCAACGCTGGCCAGGACGCGACACCCGACCCACCTCAGCTCTTCATCCTCCCGACCTCCCCCCATCTCAGGGACCTGGGTGAGTCCCAAGATGATTTTTTTTAATGTATATACAGCAGTATTGCCTATATAATGTGTATAGACTGCTATATATACATTATATAGGTGGTACTGCTGTATATAATCACTATACCACTATAATGCATGTATAGCACTTTATATCTTATATGGGTGACACTGCTACTTATGCGTATATACCTTATATAGGTGACACTGCAATGTGTGTGTATGTATATGTGTATGTGTATATATATATATATATATATATATACACACACATTGCAGTGTCACCTATATAAGGTATATACGCATAAGTAGCAGTGTCACCCATATAAGATATAGAGTGCTATACATGCATTATAGTGGTATAGTGATTATATACAGCAGTATCACCTATATAATGCATATATAGCAGTCTATACACATTATATAGGCAATACTGCTACTGATGTGTATATAGGTGATACTTCTGTGTATATATGTCGTTATGTAGGTGATACTGGTGTGTGTGTGTGTGTATGTATACACACACACACACACACACACACACACGTACATATATACACAGCAGTAACACCTATATATAACGTATATACACATCAGTAGCAGTATTGCCTATATAATGAATATAGACTGCTGTATATATGATATATAGGTGATACTATCATTATATACAGCAGTAGCAGTATCGCCTATATAACGTGTATGCAACATTTGCAGTATCACCTATATAATGTACAGACTAATGTATATACGTTATATAGGTGACACTGCTGTGTATAGTCGCACTATCTATTTGTATCTAATCTATATATATAATTGCCTACGGGTTACTTCCGTCTTTCTGTCCTCAACTTCCGTAACGGAAATCCAGCGTTGCTGATTGGTCTCGCCAGCTGCCTGTCATGGCTGCCGCGACCAATCAGCGACGGGCACAGTCCGATTAGTCCCTCCCCTACTCCCCTGCAGTCACAGTGCCCGCCGCCCACTCCATACTTCCCGCAGTCAGTGCCCAGCGCCCGCTCCATACTCCCCGCAGTCAGTGTGCCCGGCGCCCGCTCCATACTCCCCGCAGTCAGTGCCCAGCGCCCGCTCCATACTCCCCGCAGTCAGTGTGCCCGGCGCCCGCTCCATACTCCCCGCAGTCAGTGTGCCCGGCGCCCGCTCCATACTCCCCGCAGTCAGTGTGCCCGGCGCCCGCTCCATACTCTCCGCAGTCAGTGTGCCCGGCGCCCGCTCCATACTCTCCGCAGTCAGTGTGCCTGGCGCTCCGCTCCATACTCCCCGCAGTCAGTGTCCCCTGCGCCTGCTCCATACTCCCCGCTCCATACTCCCCGCAGTCAGTGTCCCCAGCGCCCGCTCCATACTCCCCGCTCCTTACTCCCCGCAGTCAGTGCCTGCTCCATAATCCCCTCCAGTCAGCGCTCACACAGGGTTAATGCCAGCGGTAACAGACCGCGTTATGGCACGGGTAACGCATTCCGTTACCGCTGCTATTAACCCTGTGTGACCAAGTTTTTACTATTGATTCTGCCTATGCAGCATCAATAGTAAAAAGATGTAATGTTAAAAATATTAATAAAAAAAACCAAAAACCTGCTATACTCACCTTCCGTCATTGGACGATGCGCTCCAGCCGGCCGCCATCTTCCGTTCCCAGAGATGCATTGCGAACTTACCCAGAAGACTTGGCGGTCTCACTGGCGGTTTCCTGGGAATGGAAGATGGCGGCCGCATCACACAGCTTCGCTGGATCCCAGGGGTGAGTATATAACTATTTTTAATTTTAATTTTTTTTTTTTAACAAGGATATGGTGCCCACACTGCTAAATACTGCGTGGGCAGTGTTACATACCTACGTGACTGGCCAATATACTACGTGGCTCTGTGCTGAATATTACGTGGCTGGGCAATATACTACGTGACTGGGCAATATACTACGTGACTGGGCAATATACTACGTGACTGGGCAATATACTACGTGACTGGGCAATATACTACGTGACTGGGCAATATACTACGTGACTGGGCAATATACTATGTGGTTGGGCAATATACTACGTGGCTGGGCAATATACTACGTGACTGGGCAATATACTACGTTGCTGGGCAATATACTACGTGGCTGGGCAATAAACTACGTGGCTGGGCAATAAACTAAGTGGCTGGGCAATATGCTACGTGGACATGCATATTCTAGAATACCCGATGCGTTTGAATCGGCCCACCATCTAGTGTATGTGTATGTATGTATGTATGTATGTATGTATGTATGTATGTATGTATGTATGTATATATATATATATAATCAGTTTCATCTATACAATGTGTGTACAGCAGTCACAGTATCACATACAATATATAGGTGATACTACAACTACACACATCAGTCGCAGTATCGACTATTGTATATACAGTAGTTTCAATGTGATATATGTTCAGCAGTCGCAGTGTCTCCTATGTGATGTATGCATCATAATATAGTATAATGCTGTCTTAATTACCGAATATTGTAGAGAGGTTTATAGTGTAGAGATGTTTATATAGTATGGCGCTATGCATATAGTGTGGAATTCACACTATATACACTGCTGCCACATCTCTACACTATATAATATATGCACCGCTCTATATTCCTTAACACGGTATATAATATGCCGCTGTGTATATAATATATTGTAGTATACCATTTATACTTGTGTATAAGCCGAGTTTTTCAGCATATTTTTTTTTGTGCTGAAAACACCCCCCTCGACTTATACACAAATCATTGTCCCAGAAAGACGGAGAAGGAGCAGCAGGTGACAGAGGCAGGAGCCGGCGGCTGTGGCTAAAGCCTGTGCCGCTGCTAAAGAGAAATGAATATTCACTGCACTGGCAGTGAATATTCATTTCTCTTGTAGCATTGACAGCCACAGCCGCCGGCTTCCAGCACACATCCTACTTACCATCCCTGCGCACCCTCGCTGCATCTCGTTTCGGCGCTAGCAGCTCTTCAGGATGACCGATCACGAGTCTTCCGCTCATTAAGGTAATGAATATTCACCCCTCTCCACTCCCATAGGTGTGATAAATATTCATTACCTTAATGAGCGGGGGACATGTGATCGCCCGGCCGGAGCTGCTGGCACCGGAACGAGATGCTGCGAGGCCATGCAAAGAAGGTAAGTAGGATGTGGTTTTTTATTATTTTTTAAGAACCATGCATACATGAACAGGGATAAGGAGCCATGCATACAAGGATGGGGATAAGGATTCATGCAGACAAGGATGGGGATAAGGAGCCATGCACACACAGACGGGGATAAGGAGCCATGCATACAAGGATGGGGATAAGGAGTCATACAGACAAGGATGGGGATAAGGAGCCATACAGACAAGGATGGGGATAAGGAGCCATGCAGACAAGGATGGGGATAAGGAGCCATACAGACAAGGATGGGGATAAGGAGCCATGCAGACAAGGATGGGGATAAGGAGCCATACAGACAAGGATGGGGATAAGGAGCCATGCAGACAAGGATGGGGATAAGGAGCCATACAGACAAGGATGGGGATAAGGAGCCATACAGACAAGGATGGGGATAAGGAGCCATGCAGACAAGGATGGGGATAAGGAGCCATACAGACAAGGATGGGGATAAGGAGCCATACATACAAGGATGGGGATGAGGAGCCATACAGACAAGGATGGGGATAAGGAGCCATGCAGACCAGGATGGGGATAAGGAGCCATGCAGACAAGGATGGGGATGAGGAGCCATACAGACAAGGATGGGGATAAGGAGCCATACAGACAAGGATGGGGATAAGGAGCCATGCAGACAAGGATGGGGATAAGGAGCCATACATACAAGGATGGGGATAAGGAGCCATGCAGACAAGGATGGGGATAAGGAGCCATGCAGACAAGGATGGGGATAAGGAGCCATGCAGACAAGGATGGGGATAAGGAGCCATACAGACAAGGATGGGGATAAGGAGCCATACAGACAAGGATGGTGATAAGGAGCCATGCAGACAAGGATGGGGATAAGGAGCCATGCAGACAAGGATGGGGATGAGGAGCCATGCAGACAAGGATGGGGATGAGGAGCCATGCAGACAAGGATGGGGATGAGGAGCCATGCAGACAAGAATGGGGATGAGGAGCCATGCAGACAAGGATGAGGAGCCATGCAGACAAGGATGGGGATGAGGAGCCAAGCAGACAAGGATGGGGATGAGGAGCCATGCAGACAAGGATGGGGATGAGGAGCCATTCATACAGGGACAGGGGAGCCATGCATACAAGGACGGGATGTGGGGACAATGCATACCCAGCTTATACTCGACTCAATACATTTTCACAGTTTTTTGTGGCAAAATTAGGTGTCTCGGCATATACTTGGGTCGACTTATACTCAAGTATATACGGTATGTTGTGGAGCTGTGTATACTTCTAATGTCCTGCATAAATGGTGTAATTCTCAGTATCTATTCTGATGTATATGTGTATCTGTCTATCTATCACTCCGATTAATTGTTAGAAAACTAGTGGACTCTTTATTGGCCCATGTGGCAACGTTTTGGATCCATAACTGAACATTTCTCTGATATGGAAGTGAAATGTTGCCACATTGACTAATAAAGAGTATTAAAAAAAATCGGTTCCATTTTCTTCCACAAAAGTGGTACAATCATCTTCTCACTTGCTGTCCGTGTGCAGTTGTGGTTTTTTTTTTCTCAGCAGATGTTGCAGTCTGATACACGGTGAGTCAGACCATTGAGGAGATGGAGAAATTAATTTCTCCGTCTCCTCCACACCTGTGCTGCGAGAGCATTGGAGCACGGACACTCTGATCACGCTCACAGCAGAGCAAGAGCCGAGTATCATTGGCATATCACATCCGATGCCATATTCTAGTGTTATTCCACCCTAATGAGCACCTGTATTAAGCCCACGTTCACACGGTCAGTATTTGTTCAGTGTTTTCATCAGTATTTGTAAGCCAAAACCGGGAGTGGAACAATCCAGAGGAAAAGTATAATAGAGACATCTGCACCAATTCTGTATTTATCACCCACTCCTGGTTTTGGCTACAAATACTGAGGTCAAATACTGACCATATACTGACCGTGTGAATGTGGCCTTATTCTGTATCTATACACTGCACAGTACCACTCCTCATTATACAGTGGGGCTGTGTGTGTGTCACTATACAGTGGGGCTGTGTGTGTCATGAATTATACAGTGGGTGTGTGTGTGTGTGTGTCATGATACAGTGGGACTGTGTGTGTCAATATATATATATAAATAATATCTCTATCTATCGCATTCTTGCAGTCACCAGACCACCTGTTGCCGGCACCAGAGAATCCTCATAGCGCACAGTGCGCACGATATGAGGATTCACACATAGTGACTGTAGACATGTAGCTTAAGATCTGACAACCCCTTTAAGGATGGGCCGCTACTCATGGGCCACTGCTTGTGCTTGCCCCCCAGGCTAAAATTTGCCAGCCAGCCCCTGCTCCTGCTGCTCATACGGACTTTGTGCACGTGTGTGATCCAGGCCGGCCCTGGCTCGGGCTGGTCCCTGCATCTGCGGATATATTGAACTGCCACTGCCATATATTGCATCTCCCGAGGTCTTTCCACAGTCCGGTCACTTGTATACATCTGCTTCGGCCACTGACCTTCAGTCCTGTATCGCCAGTAACGTGACAACTAGACAGGAAAAAGATAGGCAGACTAACTGGCTGATTGTGTGTGTGTATATATATATATATATATATATATATATATATATATATATATATATATATATATATATATATATATATATATATATATATATATATATATATATAATCATATATATATATATATATATATATATATATATATATATATATATATAATCATATATATAAACTAGGTTTGTGACAGGGTGAGATACACGGACTAAAGACCAACAATGTGCATAACAAAAAAGTGCTTGTGTATTAAAAATAGGCCTCACTACCTCTGTCCCCTACTGCTGTGCAGCCTGCCTAGCTGTGGAGGTTGGCACCATACTGGTCAGCGGAATGGCGCCCCCACTCAGCGACGACTGGCCCTGGGAAGCCCTAATATCAAATCCCAGCCTGATAATGATCAGACACAGATGTGTAAATACACAAAAATGGCAAGGCACAAAAACATATATAGCTGCAGGGAGAAAAAGAGAAAAAAAACAAACAAAAACCTTATCTTCAGCCGAAGATAGCCTAGTGCTTAGATATATGCATGGTAAATAGAGGGTGAGACCGATACTTATCAGTGTTGATATTTCATACGCCTCTACGCGTTTCACCCCAGCGAATCATCAGGAGGCCTTGATATGTAGATGCTGCCACGTAGCAGCAAACTTGGGTTCAGAATAACTTGGACCCAAATGTATTTCACACGAGGTAAATGTTTTTTTTCTTTGAAAGCTTCATTTTTGCATCTGTGAACATAAAGCTGAAGTGACTTGCTAAAAATCTCCAATTTTGTTACATCTGTCCAAAGGACATTCTCCCAGAAGCTTTGAGACTTGTCAATATGCATTTTGTAAAATTCCAGCCTTTCTTTTTTATGATTAGCTTTCAACAGTAGTTTCCTCCTCGGCCATCTTCCATGAAGTCCATTTTCACCAAGGCAGTGACGGATGATGCAATTTAACACTGCTGTTACTTATAGTTCACCTCTAATCTCTTTGGAAGTTGTTCTGGGCTCTTTGTATATCATAAGTCAGGGGTGTCAAACTGCATTTCTGGAGGGCTGCAAACAGGTCATGTTTTCAGGATTTCCTTGTACTGCACAGGTGAAAATTTAACCCCTTTACCCCCAAGGGTGGTTTGCACGTTAATGACCGGGCCAATTTTTACAATTCTGACCACTGTCCCTTTATGAGGTTATAACTCTGGAACGCTTCAACGGATCCTGGTGATTCTGACATTGTTTTCTCGTGACATATTGTACTTCATGACAATGGTAAAAATTATTTGATATAACCTGCGTTTATTTGTGAAAAAAACGGAAATTTGGCGAAAATTATGAAAATTTCGCAATTTTCCAACTTTGAATTTTTATGCAATTAAATCACAGAGATATGTCACACAAAATACTTAATAAGTAACATTTCCCACATGTCTACTTTACATCAGCACAATTTTGGAACCAAAATTTTTTTTTGTTAGGGAGTTATAAGGGTTAAAAGTTGACCAGCAATTTCTCATTTCTACAACACCATTTTATTTTAGGGACCACATCTCATTTGAAGTCATTTTGAGGGGTCTATATGATAGAAAATACCCAAGTGTGACACCATTCTAAAAACTACACCCCTCAAGGTGCTCAAAACCATATTCAAGAAGTTTATTAACCCTTCTGGTGCTTCACAGGAATTTTTTGAATGTTTAAATAAAAATGAACATTTAACTTTTTTTCACAAAAAATGTAATTCAGCTCCAATTTGTTTTATTTTACCAAGGGTAACAGGAGAAAATGGACCCCAAACATTGTTGTACAATTTGTCCTGAGTATGCCAATACCCCACATGTGGGGGTAAACCACTGTTTGGGCGCATGGCAGAGCTCGGAAGCGAAGGAGTGCCATTTGACTTTTCAATGCAAAATTGACTGGAATTGAGATGGGACGCCATGTTTCGTTTGGAGAGCCCCTGATGTGGCTAAACATTGAAACCCCCCACAAGTGACACCATTTTGGAAAGTAGACCCCCTAAGGAACTTATCTAGAGGTGTGGTGAGCACTTTGACCCAACAAGTGCTTCACAGAAGTTTATAATGTAGAACCGTAAAAATAAAAAATCATATTTTTTCACAAAAATTATCTTTTTGCCCCCAATTTTTTATTTTCCCAAGGGTAAGAGAAGAAATTGGACCCCAAAAGTTGTTGTACAATTTGTCCTGAGTACGCTGATAGCCCATATGTGGGGGTAAACCACTGTTTGGGCGGATGGGAGAGCTCGGAAGGGAAGGAGCGCCGTTTGACTTTTCAATGCAAAATTGACAGGAATTGAGATGGGACGTCATGTTGCGTTTGAAGAGCCACTGATGTGCCTAAACATTGAAACCCCCCACAAATGACACCATTTTGGAAAGTAGACCCCCTAAGGAACTTATCTAGAGGTGTGGTGAGCACTTTGACCCACCAAGTGCTTCACAGAAGTTTATAATGTAGAACCGTAAAAATAAAAAATCATATTTTTTCACAAAAATTATCTTTTTGCCCCCAATTTTTTATTTTCCCAAGGGTAAGAGAAGAAATTGGACCCCAAAAGTTGTTGTACAATTTGTCCTGAGTACGCGGATACCCCATATGTGGGGGTAAACCACTGTTTGGGTGGATGGGAGAGCTCGGAAGGGAAGGAGCGCCGTTTGACTTTTCAAAGCAAAATTGACAGGAATTGAGATGGGACGCCATGTTGCGTTTGAAGAGCCACTGATGTGCCTAAACATTGAAACCCCCCACAAATGACACCATTTTGGAAAGTAGACCCCCTAAGGAACTTATCTAGAGGTGTGGTGAGCACTTTGACCCACCAAGTGCTTCACAGAAGTTTATAATGCAGAGCCGTAAAAATAAAACAAAATTTTTTTCCCACAAAAATTATTTTTTTAGCCCCCAGTTTTGTATTTTCCTGAGGGTAACAGGAGAAATTGGACCCCAAAATTTGTTGCCCAATTTGTCCTGAGTGCGATGATACACCATATGTGGGGGGAACCACTGTTTGGGCACATGGGAGGGCTCAGAAGGGAAGGAGTGCCATTTGAATGCAGACTTAGATGGAATGGTCTGCAGGTGTCACATTGCGTTTGCAGAGCCCCTAATGTACCTAAACAGTAGAAACCCCCCACAAGTGACACCATTTTGGAAAGTAGACCCCCTTAGGAACTTATCTAGATGTGTGCTGAGCGCTTTGACCCACCAAGGGCTTCACAGAAGTTTATAATGGAGAGCCATAAAAATAAAACAAAAATTTTTTCCCACAAAAATTATTTTTTAGCCCCCAGTTTTGTATTTTCCCGAGGGTAAAAGGAGAAATTCGACCCCACAATTTGTTGTCCAATTTGTCCTGAGTGCGCTGATACCCCATATGTGGGGGGGAACCACTGTTTGGGCGCATGGGAGGGCTCGGAAGGGAAGGAGCTCCATTTGGAATGAGGACTTAGATGGAATGGTCTGCAGGTGTCACATTGCATTTGCAGAGCCCCTAATGTACCTAAACAGTAGAAACCTCCCACAAGTGACACCATTTTGGAAACTAGACCCCCTAAGGAACTCATCTAGATGTGTTGTGATAGCTTTGAACCCCCAAGTGTTTCACTACAGTTTGTAACGCAGAGCCGTGAAAATTAAAAAAAAAAATCTTTCCCCCCAAAATTATTTTTTAGCCCCCAGTTTTGTATTTTCCCGAGGGTAAGAGGAGAAATTCGACCCCAAAAGTTGTTGTCCAATTTGTCCTGAGTGCGCTGATACCCCATATGTGGGGGGGAACCACTGTTTGGGCGCATGGGAGGGCTCGGAAGGGAAGGAGCTCCATTTGGAATGAGGACTTAGATGGAATGGTCTGCAGGTGTCACATTGCATTTGCAGAGCCCCTAATGTACCTAAACAGTAGAAACCTCCCACAAGTGACACCATTTTGGAAACTAGACCCCCTAAGGAACTCATCTAGATGTGTTGTGATAGCTTTGAACCCCCAAGTGTTTCACTACAGTTTGTAACGCAGAGCCGTGAAAATTAAAAAAAAAAATCTTTCCCCCCAAAATTATTTTTTAGCCCCCAGTTTTGTATTTTCCCGAGGGTAAGAGGAGAAATTCGACCCCAAAAGTTGTTGTCCAATTTGTCCTGAGTACGCTGATACCCCGTATGTTGGGGGAAACCAACGTTTGAGCGCATGGCAGAGCTCGGAAGGGAAGGAGCGCCATTTGGAATGCAGACTTAGATGGAATGGTCTGCAGACGTCACATTGCGTTTGCAGAACCCCTAATGTACCTAAACAGTAGAAACCCCCCACAAGTGACCCCATATTGGAAACTAGACCCCCCAGGGAACTAATCTAGATGTGTTGTGAGAACTTTGAACCCCCAAGTGTTTCACTACAGTTTATAACGCAGAGCCGTGAAAATAAAAAATCTTTTTTTTTCCCACAAAAAATATGTTTTAGCCCCGAGTTTTGTATTTTCCCAAGGGTAGCAGGAGAAATTGGACCCCAAAAGTTGTTGTCCTATTTGTCCTGAGTACGCTGATACCCCATATGTTGGGGTAAACCCCTGTTTGGGCACACGGGAGAGCTCGGAAGGGAAGAAGCACTGTTTTACTTTTTCAACGCAGAATTGGCTGGAATTGAGATCGGACGCCATGTCGCGTTTGGAGAGCCCCTGATGTGCCTAAACAGTGGAAACCCCCCAATTATAACTGAAACCCTAATCCAAACACATCCCTAACCCTAATCCCAACAGTAACCCTAACCACACCTCTAACCCTGACACACCCCTAACCCTAATCCCAACCCTATTCCCAACCGTAAATGTAATCTAAACCCTAACTGTAACTTTAGCCCCAACCCAAACTGTAGCCCTAGCCCTAACCCTAGCCCTAACCCTAGCCCTAACCCTAACCCTAGCCCTAACCCTAGCCCTAACCCTAACCCTAGCCCTAGCCCTAACCCTAGCCCTAGCCCTAGCCCTAACCCTAGCCCTAACCCTAGCCCTAACCCTAGCCCTAACTCTAACCCTAGCCCTAATGGGAAAATGGAAATAAATACATTTTTTTAATTTTTCCCTAACTAAGGGGGTGATTAAGGGGGGTTTAATTTACTTTTATAGCGGGTTTTTTAGCGGATTTTTATGATTGGCAGCCGTCACACACTGAAAGACGCTTTTTATTGCAAAAAATATTTTTTGCGTTACCACATTTTGAGAGCTATAATTTTTCTATATTCTGGTCCACAGAGTCATGTGAGGTCTTGGTTTTTGCGGGACGAGTTGATGTTTTTATTGGTAACATTTTCGGGCACGTGACATTTTTTGATCGCTTTTTATTCCGATTTTTGTGAGGCAGAATGACCAAAAACCAGCTATTCATGAATTTCTTTTGGGGGAGGCGTTTATACCGTTCCGCGTTTGGTAAAATTGATGAAGCAGTTTTATTCTTCGGGTCAGTACGATTACAGCGACACCTCATTTATATCATTTTTTTATGTTTTGGCGCTTTTATACGATAAAAACTATTTTATAGAAAAAATAATTATTTTTGCATCGCTTTATTCTCAGGACTATAACTTTTTTATTTTTTTGCTGATGATGCTGTATGGCGGCTCGTTTTTTGCGGGACAAGATGACGTTTTTAGCGGTACCATGGTTAGTTATATCTGTCTTTTTGATCGCGTGTTATTCCACTTTTTGTTCGGCGGTATGATAATAAAGCGTTGTTTTTTGCCTCGTTTTTTTTTTTTTTTTTTCTTACGGTGTTTACTGAAGGGGTTAACTAGTGGGCCAGTTTTATAGGTCGGGCCGTTACGGACGCGGCGATACTAAATATGTGTACTTTTATTGTTTTTTTTTTTTTATTTAGATAAAGAAATGTATTTATGGGAATAATTTTTTTTTTTTTTTTTTTCATTATTTTGGAATATTTTTTTTTATTTTTTTTACACATTTGAAATTTTTTTTTTTTACTTTTTTACTTTGTCCCAGGGGGGGACATCACAGATCAGTGATCTGACAGTTTGCACAGCACTCTGTCAGATCACTGATCTGATAGGAGTGCAGGCTGCTTCACAGTGCCTGCTCTGAGCAGGCTCTGTGAAGCCACCTCCCTCCCTGCAGGACCCGGATCCGCGGCCATCTTGGATCCGGGGCTGGAGGGAGCAGGGAGGGAGGTGAGACCCTCGCAGCAACGCGATCACATCGCGTTGCTGCGGGGGGCTCAGGGAAGCCCGCAGGGAGCCCCCTCCCTGCGCGGTGCTTCCCTGTACCGCCGGCACATCGCGATCATCTTTGATCGCGGTGTGCCGGGGGTTAATGTGCCGGGGGCGGTCCGTGACCGCTCCTGGCACATAGTGCCGGATGTCAGCTGCGATAAACAGCTGACACCCGGCCGCGATCGGCGGCGCTCCCCCCGTGAGCGCTGCCGATCGCATATGACGTACTATTGCGTCCTTGGGAAGTAAAGCCCACCCCACATGGACGCAATAGTACGTCTAATGGCAGAAAGGGGTTAATCACCTACACAAATAATGAGTTGGTGATTAAATTATCACCTGTGCAGTACAAGGAAATCCTGAAAACATGACCTGTTTGCAGCCCTCGAGGAATGCAGTTTGACACCCCTGTCATAAGTATTATCCGTCTCTTCAATTTGTCATGAATTTTCTTTTGCAGCCATGTCCACTAAGGTTGGCTATAGTCCCATAGACCTTACACTTCTGAGTATGTGCAACTGTAGTAACGGGAACATCGACCTGTTCGGGGATTGTCTTATAGCCTATAACTTTAATATGTTGTCTATAATTTTCTCTGTAATCTCCAGAAACAACTTTCCCCTTAGCTTTCATTGGTGCAGTGTGGTACACACCATGATATCAAACAGCACAGGGATTACTTTTCATCCCTTAAATAGGCAGACTGCTTGATTACAAGTGTGTAGATACCCACCAGACACACCTTATTTTATGTCTCTATATTCAAATTAATTTCAATCTCTTTTAGGGTATGTGCACACGCTGCGGATTCTCTACGGATCCGCAGCGTTTTTTGCAGTGCAGAAACGCTGCAGATCAGCATGTGATTTACAGTACAATGTAAATCAATGAGAAAAAAAAAATGCTGTGCACACTTTGAGGAAAATCCGCTGCGGAAACGCTGCGGTTTAAAAGAAGTAGCATGTCACTTCTTTTTTGTGAATCTGCAGCGTTTTTGTTCCCATTCCATTATAGAAAACCACAGGGGTAAAAAACGCAGCAAATCCGCACAAAAAAACGCTGCGGAACCGCACAAAAAAACGCAACAAATCCACAGGTGCGTTTTCTGCCAGGAGAGGCAGAATCCGCACCAGAAATTCCTAAGCCTAATCCCCAACATGTGCACATAGCCTTAGGGATAATTTTTGGTCAGGTCATTTTAATAAATTTTTTTTTTCTTTTACATTTTTCTTTTGAAACACAATTCAAAAGCAATATCCGCTTGTGATTAGTTGATATTCAGTAAATTTACATTGAAAATTACTCTTGTCACTTTCAAGTTATTTCAGCGACCATTGTGTTTTTTTCTTATCTGGACAGAAGGGTACCAACAATTTTCTTCTCGTCTGTAAAAGTCAAAATCAAAAAGTACTGGAGGAGTTTTTCCAAATTTCAAGCAAAGCGTATCTTTTTTTCTTCTTTTGCCGAAATTGGTATAATAATAACATGTACTTGCTGCTGTTTTAACTAGGAATTAAACAAAAATCCCATGCTGCAGTCTCTGTTGCATAAGTCATCAAACATTCAGGGTTGCTTGGTTTGGTAAAAGCACTATGACAAAAACTTAATGAACCCCATTATAGTCAATAGGATCTGTATGGCGCAGTTGATCCATCATGAAACAGAACTAGCGCTGCCGTTGTTTTTGTTGTACTACTTCTATGACGGAGCAGAAGAACAGAATTGAGCGACACAGATATGTTATCGGAGCTGAAGTAGGAAATCCACCATTGGCTACTATATAATGACCTGATCACTCCTGAATGCTGAAAAAATTTGTTCTGCTCTTCAGCGTCACAACCATTCAGATTCACCTAACGTTGAACAGAATGGCCATAATATTTTACTATACCCAGACTTGTTTGTGAATGTGTCCTTTACCTCTGGAGGATGAGTGTGCTCAGAAGGAGACAAAGGTTCCCAGCCTGAAAACTGTTCACGCTCTCTTTGTTTCTGGTGATATATATCTGTTAAAGAGGGAATCCTCACTTCTTCAGGCTTAAACATAAACAACAAGGAACAGTATTGACACACAGTACAAAACATGACAGAAAATCCTATTTATATATGCACAACTGTCTCTCCTCAAACCATACCTATCTAAAGGTGAGACCACGCAGTGTGGCTGGTCACACTGCAGAATGTCCACCTCAACTAATGTCCACCTCAACTAATGTCCACATGATTATAAAAGAAAATTGTGTGGATGTGGACATTGGCCTCTGTGGGCAGGTAGTGGTCAGCCACACAATATAGTTCAACACTAAATTGGATTGGAAAAAGAATGTAAAAATAAGTCTACAAGATAATATTCTCCTCCAGGTACTAAGAAACAAATTAATGACCCAATGGTATCATCATCCCACAGTTTTGGGGAAAGGATTTTTCACAAATTCCACCAAATGAAGAAAGCAGTCTCGAACAAGTTCTCTGGCCAGGAATATCAGATCAGTAGGGAAGCTGACACTCAGCACCACCATCGATCAGTAATTGTTATTATTGTTATTAAATTGTTAAGTTCCAGTGCCTTTCATGCACATACTGATCATTAGATGTTCTCAATAAGGAGTCCTAAAGACATTAGACTAATGTCGGCTCATCCCGTCAACATCAACGATTTTAGACGATGGTCTAATGTGCATGGGGGAGCTGTCCTACATGTCAAACAGTGGCTTTCTCATAGAGAACACAGGAGAGCTCGGCCGAGTGAGCACTCCTATGTATGGGGGTGTTGGCTGAGACAGTTCGGCCAACAACCATCTAATTTGTATAAAGGGAATTTAACATGTGATTGCTTAATAAATATTTTGGATTTTATAATAAATCTATCTTTTTTTCTCTCCACTTATTCTTTCCATTGATGTTTTCGCTTAAAACAATGCAAAAGGACTTTAACATTTGTAAGCCTGTAATTCACCACGTTGTCTGCTTATAAACCCACAGCATACCCTATAGAGCTTAAAAACACATAGCACCATAATATATAGAATGAATACCTCTTTGGGAGAAAAAAGTTTTGATAATCCAGTTTCAAAGTTCTCAGGTAAAGGATGGTACATCTCCTTTTCATCCATCATCCAGTATGTAAAGCCTACAAAGATAACAAACTTCATGCACACAATCTGATGGTTTAATTAATTTTTAGCCAAAGACAACAGAACAAGTGACATATTTACCAGATCCACCTGAACATAAAGAATTTGCACTTTCTGTCCGATTGTTGAGGTAAAATGCATTTGATGAACCATCTGTGTATTCAAGCTGAAATTCAGAGAAAGGAAAGAAAATGAGTGTTATTTCTTATGTAGATTATATACAGGTCCTTCTCAAAAAATTAGCATATAGTGTTAAATTTCATTATTTACCATAATGTAATGATTACAATTAAACTTTCATATATTATAGATTCATTATCCACCAACTGAAATTTGTCAGGTCTTTTATTGTTTTAATACTGATGATTTTGGCATACAACTCCTGATAACCCAAAAAACCTGTCTCAATAAATTAGCATATCAAGAAAAGGTTCTCTAAACGACCTATTACCCTAATCTTCTGAATCAACTAATTAACTCTAAACACATGCAAAAGATACCTGAGGCTTTTATAAACTCCCTGCCTGGTTCATTACTCAAAACCCCCATCATGGGTAAGACTAGCGACCTGACAGATGTCAAGAAGGCCATCATTGACACCCTCAAGCAAGAGGGTAAGACCCAGAAAGAAATTTCTCAACAAATAGGCTGTTCCCAGAGTGCTGTATCAAGGCACCTCAATGGTAAGTCTGTTGGAAGGAAACAATGTGGCAGAAAACGCTGTACAACGAGAAGAGGAGACCGGACCCTGAGGAAGATTGTGGAGAAGGACCGATTCCAGACCTTGGGGAACCTGAGGAAGCAGTGGACTGAGTCTGGTGTGGAAACATCCAGAGCCACCGTGCACAGGCGTGTGCAGGAAATGGGCTACAGGTGCCGCATTCCCCAGGTAAAGCCACTTTTGAGCTACAGAGAAGCAGCACTGGACTGTAGCTAAGTGGTCCCAAGTACTTTTTTCTGATGAAAGCAAATTTTGCATGTCATTCGGAAATCAAGGTGCCAGAGTCTGGAGGAAGACTGGGGAGAAGGAAATGCCAAAATGCCTGAAGTCCAGTGTCAAGTACCCACAGTCAGTGATGGTGTGGGGTGCCATGTCAGCTG